>NC_063178.1:52517911-52565724 GCF_023159225.1 Perognathus longimembris pacificus | reverse complement strand
AATGGGGAGGGGCTCTTGGGGGGGTGGTTTCAAGTGTAACCAGGACCACCTTGGGCCTGTGGGTGGATGGAGGGCGGTTTCAAGTGTCCCCGGGTTGGAGTGGTTCTGTAGGGGGCGGGTTTTAAGCGTCGCCAAGGCAACCCTGGGCCTGTGGGTGGATGGAGGGCGGTTTCAAGTGTCCCCAAGGGGGAGGGGGTCTGGGTGAGGGTCAGTTTCTAGTGTCCCATGATGGGGGGCAGTTCTTTAGGGGGTGGTTTCAAGTGTCTCCAAGGCAACCCTCGGCGTGTGCATCGATGGAGGGCGGTATCCAGTGTCCCCACGAAAACCTTGGGCCTGTGAGTGGATGTGGGGCAGTTTTGAGTGTCCCCACGGCGGTTTCAAGTGTCCCCGGGGGAATGGGGATCTGGGTGGGGGTGTGGTTTCAAGTGTCCCCCAAGACCATTCTGGGCCTGTGGGTGGATAGGTGGCGATTTGAAGTGTCCTCAGAGGCCTCACATGGGGGGGGAGCCTTTGCAGGTGGAGTCGTGTGGGGAGGGCTGGGGCAAGGAGCTGAGGGTCACGTGTCCCTCCCTCCCCACTTCATGTGACCCCTACCCCTCCCATCCCTTCCTCCCCGAGTGTGTGCACACCCACACGGTCGGAGGTTTCAAGGGTCCCCGCCAGGCCAGCCATGCTGCACCTGCTGCTTCGGCAGCACTGGGGTCGCTGGGCCTGGGCTGGGGCTGTCAGAGGTGAGCAGGAATCTGAACCAGGGGCCCCCAGGGTGGGGGGGGGGAACGCAACGCATTGTGGGCCATGCGGGGAGGCCGGGATTCGAGCCCACATCCACCCGTCCGTCCGTCTGCCCTGCAGGCTCCTGAGCGCCCGCGTTCCCTGTGTCAGTGACAAGTTGACTGGTGAAGATGGACAGACGGACGGACGGAGGGACAGAGGGACATGGGGGGCTGGGGGCTTGGGCGGTGACAGACAGACAGCGATGGGAATCGAGACACGGACAGACATGAAGACAGACGGACGGACAGACAGGGAGACAGGGAGATGGACGGACAGATGAACAGACAGACAGACAGACTGGGAGACAGATGGACAGACCTGGAGACAGACAAACAGGCATGGACAAGAGACAGGCAGACAGATGGACAAACAGACATGGAGACAGACAGACAGGGAGACGGACAGACAGACACACAGCAGACAGATGGACAGACAGACAGACAGGGACACAGATGAGCAGGACAGACAGACAGGTGGACAGGGAGACAGACAGACAGAACTGGAGACAGACAGATGACAAAAAGACACAGATGGACGGATGGACAGATGGACATCATGGAGACAGATAGACAAGAGAGGGAGACGGACAGACAGATGAGCACACAGTGAGACACACAGGGAGACAGACAGTCATGGACAGATGGACCTGGAGACAGACGGACAAACACACTGAGCAGATGGTCAGACAGACAGACGGAGAAACAGGGAGACAGACAGATGGACGGATGGATGGACAGATGGACAGATGAGCAGACGGGCAGACAGACCTGGAGACAGACGGACACATGGACAAATGGATGGACGGACAGACACAGAGGGAGACAGACGGACAGACAAAGAGATGGGCGGATGGACACACGGACAGCCGGACAGCCGTGCACCTCCCCCTGTCCTCCGCTGGGAGGAGGAGGAGGAGGAGGAGGAGGAGGAGGAGGAGGAGGAGGAGGCGGAGCCATGGCCTGTGGTGGAGCTGAGCCTGCAGCCTGGGCCCTGATCATGGCGCCGCCGGGGTCACCCCAGCCTCCCCCCCGCATGCACACACGTACCCAGGGTTAGGGTACTGAGTCCTCCTGCGTGGGTGCTGGGTGCTCAGTCCTCCCCCGGCATCTCCACACAAGATGCTGGGTGCTCAGTCCCCCCTGGCGTCCTCCACACAAGGTGCTGGGTGCTCAGTCTTCCTTTGTTAGTGCTGGGTGCTCAGTCCTCCCCCGGTGTCTGCATACGAGGTGCTGGGTGCTCAGTCCTCCCGTGCCTCCACACAAGTGCTGGGTGCTCAGTCTTCTCATGTGGGTGCTGGGCAGTTAGTCCTGTGTCCCACACGAGGGCCTGGGTGCTCAGTCCTCCTCCCATGAATCCACAGGAGGCGCTGGGCGCTCAGTTCTCCTCCCGTTCCTCCACACGAGGTGCTGGGTGCTCAGTCCTCCTGTGTGTGTGCTAGGCGCTCAGTCCTCCTCCCGTGCCTCCGTGAGGGGTGCTGGGTGCTTGGAATAATTAGTACATGTTTTTGGAATAATTAGTACATGTTTAGGCTAGTCAAAGCCGAAGTCATAATAGCCCAATAGCTATGCCCTTATGGACACTTAAGATGATGCTAAGTGAAATGAGCTCCATGTTATGGAAACAAGTGGTATATCATTATTGTAATTATTTTCAACATGCGATATGAATCCGTACCCTTTTTATTTTCTCTCGTATTCCCTTCCTGTGGTTTTACCCCCACTATCACTGTATCTCATCTGAGCACCCTGGATACTGTATATACGTGTATTAGAGCTAGGGAAGAGAAAGTAAATATCAAAATCAATAGACAAAGATAAAAATACAAACAACTCCAAACACAATACTCACAAAACCATTTGGTGTAAACCAACCATACAACTCGTGGGTGGAAGGGGAAGCAGGAGGGAAGAGGTAGGCATGTGGAGGGGAGGAGGAGTTAACATGTTGGACAAGAAATGTACTCACTGCATTATATATGAAATTGTAACCCCTCTGTACTTCACTTTGACAATAAAGGAGAAAAAAGACAATAAATATTTTTGAAAGATTCTGAAACACCTAACATTTCTGAGAGTTATAACATATAATGCTTAAGATTCTCATGTTAAAAACTAACATTTAGAATCAACACTCTCTTTCTCTGGCAATAGGAAAACTACCAACACATACACTGTTTGTGAATAAAGGTAAACATTTCCTCAAAGAACTGCTAATCACCATACATTTCCTTTCTTCATTCCTGTTATTTACTTCAGCCATTCTCTGGCCATAATCTGAGTGAAACCAGCCAAAAGGTACAGACACTGAGGCAGGAAGGGACAGATAGCATGAACACACCAAGGTGGCTGAGGGCCTGAGCTATTTTGGATACTATAACCCTCAACATTAGGCACAGGTAGTGAGAGAGGAAGAGAGAGACCAGGAAAAGTAGAAGCCAATGGCTGCTAGGTATAAAAATCTAGAGAAGTGTGGACTTAAGACAGTTGTCAGAAGCTGCAACACAAAAATGAATAAGATGGAAATTAGATGGGATGTTCAAGGAAATAACCAAACGAGAACATACAACAAAATAAGTCAAAGCTAGGACAGCGAAAAGAGTACTGCAAAATTTGGGATGTGGACAACCTATCCAGCGTTTATTAAAAAAAAATGGCTTCTGCACAAGCACAAACATCTCTCCAGCCTTCCTTCTCTCTCTACACATAGAATAAGCATTCCCTCCTCTGTAGCCTTTGCAAACAAGAGACACGCGATATTTTTGTTAGATAATGAAACAAATACCAGTGATGAGCCAAAAACTTAAATAGAGTAAAAGAGTTGGGACAGCACTGTGTTCACTCTATGAGAAATATCCAACAGGAATGTGCAGTGTCTTTATTCAACCACAGTTGTTTATTCGAATCACAAAGTCTAATGATTAAAGCATGTCTTCAACTCTCTCATATCTTGCTATTCTATTTATTCTTGTGTTATACATTTACAATGACCACTCTTAGGAATCTAGAAAGTTCTGAGGAAGAACTGGGGTAGGGGGGTTGGTGCTTATGATTACTTCCCAAAGCATAAGGGTGAAAAACAGCAGCTCATCAAGTGGGGGCAAGGGGAGAGCGGGAGACAAATGAAGGGGAAGGGGGGGAATGTAGTCAAGAATTCATTGTACATACTACAAAAGTAAGAAAATGGAAAGGGTGGGCAGAGGAAGGAGGGGCAAGAATGTTGAAAGGGGTGAGGTGGGTTAAGATCTGCCATATTCATAAACTGCTTTGTCAAATGGCAACTCCTTTGCACAAATACTTAAAGATAGTTTTTGTAAGAACTCAGAAGCTCTTCCCTTCACAGTAGTAGGACAAATTATTAGTTCCTACGCACAGGGACTAGAGTCTTTCAGGTCATTTGTGTTTTGGTGGGGTTTTGGTTTTTGAGCCAGCACTGAAAATTGAACTCAGAGACTGGGCTATGTCCCTTAGCTTTGTCACTCCATGCTGGCATGCTACCCCTTGAGAAATAGCACCATTTCTGGTACTTTGGTGGTTCATGGAGGATGGATGTCATGGATTTCCCTGCCCAGGGCGGGTTTCAAAGCACAATCCTCCAATCTCATGAGGATCTGGGATTACAGGCCTGAGCCACAGGCTCCAGTTTCTAATGAGCTTTGGTCATCAAAAAAGGGATAGTATAATTTTAAGGTTCACAGACATTAGTGCTACCTTTGGATCCTATTATATAAAGCCCCAAAGACCTGTCTTTTAAATAACTAATCAAATAAAAAATAAACAATTGCCTTCTAATTAAATAATCATAAGATAGGAAAATGGAGACAAAATAATCATTACTAATATAAACATAAAAATGGAAAAAAGCTTACCAAAGAGTTGATTCCTACATAGTTTAAGACTATAGGGAAAGTAAGCTGGAAGCCAGTGGCTGTAGCCAGTAATCCTAGCTATTCAGGAGGCTGAGATCTGAGGATTGAGGTTCTAAGCCAGCCTGGGCAGGAAAAATCTGTGAGACTCTTCTCTTCAATTAACCACCAAAAACCTGGAATTGGAGCTATTGCTCAAGTGACAGAGTGCTAGCCTTAAGCAAAAAAAGCTCAGGAACTGTGTCCAAGCCTGAGTTCAAACCCCGGGAACAGCAAAAATATAGGTAGATAGATAGATAGATAGATAGATAGATAGATAGATAGATAGATAGATAGATACAGTTTGTGTTGCAATGGAAAACCATGCACTCTACATCACTCTCTTCCTAATTCATTCCACTACTATGTAACAGGATAAATAGCAGAGAATAGCAAAGGAAAATAAATATTTGTTAATTGGCGATGTCTTTCTTGCTATAGTCATATAGTTTCTTTCGAAGTGCAATTGACTTCTCTTTCTCACTTGGAAAAGTCCACTTTGACTCTATTTACATATTCCATTTCAATTACTTCTGAACTAAACAAACAAAAAAACCTATGTTTCAGTCTTAAAATTCTTCTTTGAACCATTATGGAATCGTAATAGATACTTCTTCGGTAATTAAAGTAACACATATCACTTGGCCTCTGTATACTTCCATGCCATCATAACTGGTCATGATTTTACTTAAGAAAATGATCCCTTAATAGAAACAACATGTCACTTTATGGGACGTGGGAGGAGTTTTGCTATGGGTCATGAACATCCCTCTGCTCCACAATAGATTGCATACTAAGTGCAGGCCCTGGAAAGGCAGGGCCCTGCCACCTGAGTCCCATATGCGTAAGTTCCAAGCTGAGGGAAAGTCAGGTCAAACAACACCAATGCAATGGAAGGAAACCAGAGTTTAGATTCCTGCTACAGAATTGCAAAGCAGAGTACAGGAGAGGGGCCTGACTAGAATGAGGGTTGTTTGGGACAGTGCACCTTCTAGTTTGTTCTTCTATATATGGATGGCCACAACATGAAGCCCACTGAGGTAATGTGTGCTCCATGAAAGCCTGGTGGAGTCGCATTTCTACATCTACTCTTAAGTTTCCTGTATTTATTCTTAAGTTTCAACCATTCTTAATCTTCTCATCATATCCCATAAATGTGAAAGCAGTGTGAAGCTTTAAAATGCTAGTTGCACATGATTACAATTAAACAATGTGGAGACTCCTAAGAAATGGGAAATGATGAGGAAGGGATACATGAAGCGTGTAGGAATTCTTTGTGACTGATTATAAAATTCTCTTTTCTGGGATTTCTGCTTCAAGACTGATGGTAGAAGCAAAGGTTTTCCTGCTTTAAAAAAAAAGGTGTAAAAGAATAAAATGTCCTAGACTTCTTAATCCAAAGATACCTTGTGTTATAACAATTAGACATTTTCATATTCATAAAATGGTAACATAAATTTTATTACCACACCAGCACTTCATTTATTCCTAGCCTGATTTCCAGACTAATCTCAATATTCAAGAAAATATTTCAAAATTAGCTGAAATTTAGGGCATTGAATAACGTTGCACAGAAGAAAAGCATATACAAGAACATAAAAAGCTATGGTTTCTTCACTGATGTAATTTCACAATGTTAGAGTTTTTCTTTTATTAAAAACTACCAGTTGCAAAGACATGACTGGAAAGTTCAGGCACACGGGTCCGCCTTCCTGCCTCAGGTCCTGGGCAACTACCAGACAGTCTGCAGGGTTAGGAGATAAAGTCACAGATACAGTGTGTTTGGCTAAATATTTTTAATAGATTATAATACCTCTGTTTGGCTCAAATAAATTATCCAGCCTTATTTGGTCCACTTTCCCATTTCATGGTTGGCTGATCATTGAATTCTCTCAGAAAGCAAAGCAATGAAGAAAAGGGGAAAAAAGAAGAAAGATGAAAAAAGGAGGAGGAAGGAAGGAAGGGGGCCTGAGGAGGAGGACAAAGGACAGAGGAGAAAAAGTCAGGAAGTCAGGTACTGGTGGCCTATGCCTACAATGCTAGCTACTCAGAAATGAGATCTGAGGATCACAGTTCAAAGCAAGCCTGGGCAGGAAAAGTCCACAAGACACTTAGCTCCAACCAACAGATAGTTCAGAGTAGAGCTGAGTGCCAGCCTTGAGCAAAAGCTCAGTGCCCAGGCTCTGAGTTCAAGCCCCAGGTCTGTCAAAACAAAAAGTCATTTTTATGTTGCAGACTTCCTTGAAGCCCATAGTTTGAAACGATATATGGAAGGGAAAACAATCACTCACCAAAGCTCAATAGCTTGTAGAGCTGCTGTGTCATTCTATTGCCTGTCCTACCAGACACGTATAAAATGTGCTTTGCTTGGCCAAAGAGCTATCCACAACTCCCTGCTCAAACACCTGATGACAGTGGACATTCATTTCAATGGGAACCAGTTAGTCTTTCAATTTTCCTTCTGTTGTACTCGTTACAATGTGGCCAGATTTACACTCTCTCTGTGAAATGCATTGGATTTCTCAGTCAATATTGGCTACAATATTAGTAATTTCTCAAGATCTTGCCTGTCATTTAAATGCAGACACAAAACTCACAGTCTCCTCCTGGATTCCATTTCAGTTTCAACATAGAACCATCATCATTTTACCAAAGACCAACTTTCTTACACCATAGTTTCTATAAATAATGCACAAAAAAATACTCTGCATATGCAAATTCAACCAATTACAGATTGTACATCTTTAAGGGAAAAGCAGTGCATCTGTACTAAAACACATTCACACTGTTTTCTTGTCATAATGCCCTATAACATGGTATAAAATCTAGCTACAC
This sequence comes from Perognathus longimembris pacificus, assembly GCF_023159225.1. Lineage (NCBI taxonomy): Eukaryota > Metazoa > Chordata > Mammalia > Rodentia > Heteromyidae > Perognathus > Perognathus longimembris. The sequence continues at coordinate 52,558,214 of NC_063178.1, read as the reverse complement.
ATTATTTCAATTATATTACTTACTGTAAGCAATCTAGAGAAGACAAAGTATATGAAGGATGTTTGTAGTTTATATGCAAGTATTATACTGTTTTATATTAAAAGAACTTCATTAGCCACATGGGTTGTAGAGCCAACCCACTTCAGATACTAAGGGACATTGTAATTTGGGGGAAAGTTATGTTGCAGATACTATTTGGCCAGCTAAACATTAACTGCTCAACAAAACTCTAGTGTTAACAATAACTATATTAAAAAGTTAATGGCAGCAGCAACTTGTTGACAAGACTCTATGTGCGTATGTGTGAAGAATAAAAGCTCAAAGGAGCAAGGTGCCAGTGGCTCATGTCTGTAATCCTCAAAGAATGATTTCTGAGAATCAAGGTTCAAAGAAAGCATGCACCAGAAAGTCTCTTATCTACAATTAATCACCAAAAAATCAGGAAACAGAGCTGTGGTTCAAGTGGTAGACCACTATCCTTGAGTGCAAAGGCTAAGGGATAGCACTCAGGACCTGAGTACAAGCCCTGGTGCTGGCAACAAAAAGTATAAAAGGACAAAGAAAAATGAAAAAATGCACAGAAACATGTCAAAAACTGGGATGACTTAAAGGCTTAAAAAAATCTCAGACTTTAAGGCAGACGGATGGGGTGAGAGATGTTGATGTTTGTGATGTATGATATCACAGTGGGTTACATTGTGCATTTCCCCAACTTCCTAGTGCGAACAGATTAAGGAATAGGTTCCTCACGTTCAGTGAGGAACACTGAGCTCTTTGGGAAGAAAAGGGAGAAGGAAGAGGAGGAAAAGAGGTGAGAAAAGTGGGAGAAGAGGCGAGAGGAACCGATAACAAAGAAGACTATCTAGACATATATTCTGACTCCCAGTTATACCATAATGTACAAGCCAGAGCTTGATACAATTAACTCAATTAGAGTAAATATGATCATTGTATTTTATAACGTGTGAATATATTTTAAATACAAGAATTAAAGCTTCATGTCCATAACGAAGAACAGAACGCCTATAAATTGAAATTATAATTTTTTTTTTACATTTTAGGTGTCAAAGCCTATAAGTATGCCCTTATAACAAAAACTGCAGGAATCTAGTGATCAATGTAAGGAACACATTATGAAGGGAAATGAATACATTTCAACTACCATTCATGAAGAGAATAAGGCCTTCAACTGAAGAGGCAGTGACATCTCTGGAGGCAATGACGTCAGAAGTGTCATCGCAATTCCAAATTATCCTGTACTCATAGAAATTCCAAATTTTGAGGGGAAGAAGTTCCACAGTAAGTTGAATGACAGTATTAATTCCACTTATTCTAGCTGTTGGAATACTAGCCCAAAGTTCATGGCTGTGGCTGTATCTATTATACACAAGTGCAACATTGACTGCATTTCAGGTATCTTAGAGCTGATGGGTTGGAGAAACTATTTGCTTTCTCTACTGATTTTGTCCATCACCAAAGAAGACAAGGGATAGCTCGCAATTCAATTGGGAAGAAACTGGTGGAGCAGTGAACTCCTATTTAGCTCAGTTCCTCCTATCTCCACGTAAGAATCACCATTGTTAACACAAATTGGGGAGGGATTGGGGGCATTGTGAAATTCCATGGCACTTTAAACCACCCCACCAAACTTCACCCATCTTGGCAAGCCAGGTTAGGTAGCAATGCTTCTAGGTGTAGCCAGTCATATCCTGGGTTTCAGGTTTCAGCCTGCAGCTCAGTCATCCATAAACAGTTTTCACATTCTCCACTTCCACCAAACCACCCCAGAGAGTCTCTAACGTGGTAAGGAGGGCACCCAAACAGTTTTTCATGATAGGTCTTGGATGGCTTCCATTTGGGTCATGTCACAGAGTTGATTTTACAGCCTTACAAAGCAATCAGAAGCAGAGCAGACTGTGGCCTTGAAAGAATGCTTGCTCCTACACATCGAATAAGCTACAGTGAATTGAAACTCCATGTAGTATTGGTATCCTTTTACATAATTACCAACGGAATTACTACAGTGAGAAAGGGAAAGGAAGCCGGACATCGTGGCACACTTCTGTTTCCCAGATACTGGGGAACAGAGGTAGGGAGGAGCACAGTCTTGAGACCACCTGATCAAATGAAAAGCAGGGGAGGGAGGGGAGGAGGAGTTAAAGGGGAAGAAGAGTGAAAAGGGCAGAGGAAAAGGGAGAAAGGTGGAAGAGATAGAGGAAGGGGAGGGCTGGCCAGCCCAAAAGACTATCCAAAGATAACTCAAAAGCCAAAAAAAAAAAAAAAGGAACTGGAGGAGTGGCTTAAATGAAGCAAGGAAAAGGCCTCAAGTTCCAAGCCAAGCATCACAGAGCAAGAATTGGAAGAATTAGCTTCTTCATTTGTAAACAAGGCAGACAAAAGAGAAGAAACAAGAACACCCCTTCAAAAGGCAACTTGTCCTTGTCCACTCTCAGCAGAAAAGTCACTGAGCATGTCATGTCCAGCCTTTTGGATTCAGTAGGCCTGAGAAAGACTTACTGGGGATATTCGTGGGGGCACCCTCATCACTGTGCCCTGTTCTGTGTCACAGGAAGTGGAGAATATCTGCCATTTTCATTTCCATAACATTCACCATCTCAAGTTGCTTATTCAAGTTTCTTAAGGTAAAACTGTTTCTGTTCTCTGTATCATTGAAAATGTATACAGCAAGACATGGAGTTTTATATGCTCAAGTCAACTGGATTAGCAAAGGAACACAAAGGCTCTGACACCAGGGGGAAGAGTGCTCTATCTCAAAGCAAGCATGAACATTTACGTCCATCACCATACTGGGGCGTCCTCAATCCATCACCAGGATCTGTACTGCTCCCACTTGGGAATGAGGGGTACTTGCGCTTGTTGGCATTTACTCCCACTTTGTAAATAGTCATTTCATAAGTATAGAGGATACCTTAAGAAGTATCTACTTTCTGTGTATGCTCATACTAGGGCTTGACCTCAGGGCCTGGGCATTGCCCCTTAACTTTTTCGCTCAAGGCTGGCTTTCTATCACTTGAGCCACAGCTCTACTTTGGCTTTTTGGTGGCTATTGAAGGTGAGAGACTCATGGAAGTTCCTGCCTAGGCTGGCTTTGAATCCCAACCTTCAGATTGCAATCTCCTAAGAAGCTAGAATTATAACTGAGCCACCACCAGATGGCTTCTAGTCTCACTTTTTACCTGTAGCTGTTAAACACTCCACACAAGAAGTTCTCAACTTTAATCTCACTATTCATAGAATAGAGTAGACTACCATCATATAGAACAGGCTGTCCATTCTATATTAAAAATCATGTTTAGAAAGTGGCTCAGGGAGTAGAGCTGAAGAGCACAGGGACAGAGCCCAGGCCCAGAGTTCAAGCCCCATGACCAAGAAAAAAATATCATGTTTCTTTCATTTGGAATATCAGCAGATCAGCTACCAGTGTACCTTTATCTACCTATCCATCAATTCTTAGAAATTCAAAAGGCAACCAACAAACTTTGTATCCATTCCTACAGATTTTCTCAGGAGCCATATTTTCTTCTATTATGAATTTCTGAAACATAAGTATAGTTTTCTTTCTCTACCACCAAACCATTTAAACAACTTCCCATATTGTAAACATTTCATAGATTTAGGTTATAAGCTCCAAAATGTACTCCTCTTGATTTTGCTTATCCCACATGGAAAGTCCTTTTCAAATTAACATTTGGTGTCATCTTCATGGAACTAGAAACTCCATGAGGATGCAGGGCAAGTCTGCCTCATTTGCCCCCCCACAAAAAAAAATCCCAAAATCTGGTACTGTTTAGAATTTATGCTAGGTAGAGAATTGACTAAGATGCTAAGTCGTTATTGCCCAGCTCTTACGTACAATGATATGACCAGTTTGTAAAAAGCCATATGTGGAAATGATTTGCACAAGATTGTGTAACATGTGAATGAAAAAGCCAAGGTGGCTTTCTTCATTTCCTATTCTTCATGGATGACACCACAGAGGTTCTTATACCTGTTTGCATTTCCTTAGCCTCAGGTCCTCAGCTCCTCCCACTAGCCCCCAGATCCACCCATACCTAATGAGCCACTCCTACTCACTACCTATCTACTTCCCCTTTACCCCCAGAGAGAGAAGCTGCCACCTGGATAAGGTGCAGACACCATGTAGCTCCCTCTCCCATGGGAACTATGGCCCCACTAATAAACCTCCTTTTGAACCTTCTTCTCCTGTCTGTGATGATCTCTGCATGGTCCTCTGGGATGGCTGGGACATATCTTTTCAACACCTAATAGGCTGAGGAGGCCAATGGTACTGATGAATGAGTTCTTATCACTTGAATGGTGTATCCATACCCATCGTTCTTCATTGGCTGGACAGAGAAACCTTTCTGTAAATATGCCTGCTTTATGCATACTTCATGGAAGATCCAAAGAACACAACCTGAAGTAGAATTCTGTAGCCATAGTGACGAGCCAAGTTACTCTCTTAGAGACAGTCAGGTATGACAGGGATCAAGCCACAAATAGCAGCTGTTATTTCCTTGTCTCTGCCATTGCTAACGCAAGTCTGCTAAACATAGCTTTGATGAATTATTTGGGGTTCTTAAAAGAAAATTTTCTTTTGGTTTTCTAGAGCGTCTCTTGATCTTACAAAAAAGGTAAATATGCCTTTCTACTGAGGACAAAGATGATATAATAATGACTGTCCAATTTTATGTTATAAATATCACTGTATAAATAAATCTGATTTGAATAGGTCTACGAGTCAGATGGAGAAGACACTCATTTTGGTAAACATCTCATATTGAAGCTTTAAAACACTCTTTACTAAGTCCATGCCCAATAAATCCAAGTCTTTCTACCCGGTATGCTTCTGTCTAAATGGTCTGTTTCCCCTGTCATTTTTGTGAACACTTTGGAGACAAAACTAGGTATCATGAAAACCCCAAATTCCACTGCTACAACACCAAGAGATACTGACAGGCAAGATTATCTTTATAAATGACCTACAGATGTTTAACTAACCGCCATGTACATTAGCTTTAGGTTCTGAGCAACTTTTGCAACATTTCCCACTTGTTCCTCTGTGGAGCAGAGGAAGGAATGTAAGAAAAAGACTAATGAACTGTGGGTGCAGCTTTAGTGGTAAGAGAATTTGCCTAGTCTTTCTGAGAAACTTACAAAAAAAAAACCAACACAAAAAAAACAGAAGTATTATTTAAGCTCTAAACACTAATATGCCAAACAATTTACATAAATCGTACAATGGAGAAGGAATTTCTACTCTTTTTTTTTCCTGGTGAAAAAATGAAGTGCATTCATTTGATCACAGTCACACCATTATTTAGTATCAGATCTAAGATTGCAGTCTAGACATATCCAGCTCATTCTGGATTCCTTATGAGGCTTCTAGCTCTGGAGTCCCTCTGCCCAGGGGACAAATCCTAAGATTGCTAGCACTTAAAACTCTCCTAGTTATAGAAAGTAAATCACAAAGAGCCTCTCCTACTGTGAGAAGCCATTCAATAAATCGTCCTCAAAGCCTTCCCACAGAGGCTACCTGGGAAAACCCCAGTAAGACCTGAGTTCTAGCAGAAGCCATCAGTGAGTACAAACAACACAAATTTGCTTCTTTGCTACCGACCCTTGGCTCTGAGACTCAGCCTGTCATCAAGAGTGTCAACTTCAATGGATGGGCATGTGTCCACAGGAACTGAGTTGAGGTCACACTTGTCTCACTCTGTCCTGCAAACAGATGTCTGGGTGACAAGTCTTAGTCACACATGGCGAACAGAGGTTCCAGCCAAATCAGGTGGGAAGTGCCATATCTTCTTTCTAAGCCCTTTTGGCCAGCCAGCTCATTCCCTAAGATAATCCTGCATCAGCTGGTTTTCTCCAGAATCTTTTAACACAAAGCCTGCGTTTGGGTGATGTCTTGTTATTGGACAAGCAGAACTGAGTTTATTTCTGTAACTCACCAAAAACCCCATCTGGTTCTGTGTGTTTGAATGTGCCCCTTCAGAGTTCCCTCCCAAGGAGCCAGGTAAAAACTGATGTAATGCAGAGTTCTAGTGGTGGCAAGAAGGAAAGCAGGTGATAGAGCAACCAATAAACAACAACCCAAGAGAATTGCTGTTTATTATTCATTTATCACATTAAGATGGAAAAACAGGGCTGGGAATATGGCCTAGTGGCAAGAAGCTCTCTGTTCGATTCCCCAGCACCACATATATGGAAAACGGCCAGAAGGGGCGCTGTGGCTCAGGTGGCAGAGTTCTAGCATTGAGCGGGAAGAAGCCAGGGACAGTGCTCAGGCCCTGAGTCCAAGGCCCAGGACTGACCCCAAAAAAAGCAAGATGGAAAAACAAAGTCTGTAATAATCATCCCAGGGAATATACAGCAAACTCTTAAGGATAATAGCTTTCTCCCAGATGACAAGAGTTCAATCACTGGCCTACATGAAGCATCATAAAAACAATAGTATCTCCTCTGGAAATAGAACTCGGTGTGGTCACTTTTCAACATTTTACCAAGTTTGTTATGAATCTTCCAAATTAAATTTAAGCTCCCCACATACACACAGCCCGTGTACTGGATTTTTTTGTATATTCAAAAGATGCTCTTTCCTGCCAGGTGTGATTTGTGAAGTCCTATACCTACCCTACCCACTGTCGGGGAAATTAACATCATCTCTATGGGGCAGGGGCAGCTGTGATTTCATTCCTGTCCTGGAAAAGTTCTTCCCTTGAATATCTTACTTCTGAGGTCTTTCTCAACTACTCAGGATGAAACACACAATGTCAAACATCCACGCTTTGTCTTCTCATCAAAAGCCTTCACTGAAAAAATAATATATCTCAAAGATGGTCAAATACAAATACTAAATACAAATACTAAAAGCTTTTATGCTGTATAACCTGAAAATTGAAAAGTCTAAACTGTGCCTGAACTAGTTATCATGAGACAAAAACCAACCGCAAACTATAAGAAATTACAGGCAGTAGTCCTTTTTATCCCCAGTCCTGGGGCTTGGACTCAGGGTCTTGGGTGCTATCCCTGAGCCTCTCTGTGCTCAAGGCTAGCGTTCTACCACTTGAGCCACAGTGCCTTTTCCAGCTTTTTCTTAGTTTGTTGGAGATAAGAGTCTCATAGACTTTGCTGACTAGGCTGGCTTTGAACTGCAATTCTCAGATCTCCACCTACTGAGTAGCCAGGATTACAGGCGTGAGCCAGCATTGAACAGCAGCCGCAAAGTTTTTCACAGTCGCCTGCAGCTTAATCATAACTGGGGTGTGTTCTAAGGGCTGTGCTGTTGCCATCCCACTGCTGAGCAAACATCACACAGCTCACTCACACAAACTAAGCTGGCTATGACATCACTAGGTTACACAATCTTAGGGGTCCACTGTTATATTTGTGACCTGTCTTGGGTTGAAGTGTCATTATGAAGCACATGACTACATTGAAATGAGCTCTTCCATATGAGAGAAAAAGACTCATTTTCCATGCATAAGGATGAAAGAAACTAGAATGTTCATAAATACATTCACCATGTTTATCTAAAGAACTTCTTGACATTCATGGGAGTTTTGATGCCTTATATAACATTGGATCCACTAAATGCCTTCCCCTGGCCATATTCCAAGAGCTTTTAAATTGTTAGGTCTACAGACAACAACCAAGGCTCAGAAGTCTCTGAATGAAGATTTAATGATTCGGGGGTGGGGGGTGGGGGTGCTCATTCACTACCCTTTCGTCTCTATCCTTCTAATACACACTGTCACTATGGTTTCTTATAACTACACAGAAAAATGGACAACATGGAAGAATATTTCTGGCAAGGTACTGAGAACAAAATAAAGAACTAATTTCCTTTAGTCTTCATTTTTACCTACAGGTCAGATCACTTGCGAATATAATAACCACAAAAAACTCTGCACTAATATAACATTAGACACCAGGGCTTCACAGCTATTCAGACCAGGTTCACCACGAACACTGAAGTTATTTAATAAAATTGAAGATGACTTTTCAATCCGGGATACTAAGAAATTTGTATATCCCCTTGCCAATATTTTTCATGGTGATTAGCTCTTTTTTTTCCCCTCACAGACACTGGTATGCTGCTTAAAATAATATTTGTGGCTTTACTCACCATCTGTCAAAGGGAGACATGTTGATTTTCTTAAAGCAAGTTGGGTCTGCATTCTTTCTCTGTTACTGTTACAGGTAGACCTGACAGGCATATGATCGTTTGTTTGCAAATGCTCTCCCCTAGATGGAACCTAGTTAAGTTTCATTTCTTACCTGCTGGACAGTTGCACTCAGAAGGTGTTTCTCTTGTGATTCTCAGTTTAGCCATGTGTTCGTAGGATTCCTGTAGGAAAAGAAGATATATTAAGAGCTAGCAGTAGTATCCCAGTTCTGTGAGTTCTTCAGGGACTCTTCCTCTGTGGCTGTTAATAATGTTTGATAGCCTGCACAAACAGCATTTATGTAAGTGCATGGATCTTAGCCAATGCTAACAGTACTCAAGACATAATTTTGTTTTTAATTTAAAAATCAATTTAACATTGACATAGATTGAAAGATTTGGGTAATACCTTTCTTCATTATTCAACTATCACCACCCTGTTAGGTTTTTAAAGTAGGTAGCCGGTAAAGGAGAACGCCACGCGGTATTCAGGCAGGAGAGAAAAGTTTATTACCAAACTGCTGGCCTGTGACCAAGATGATCCATGGCCAGAGAGAAGGGAGAGGGGGGGGGGGGAGAAAGAGAGAGTGCGACCCCCACACAGCCCTGCTTTATCTAGGGCAGGGGCAAGGGGTGTGGCCAGGTGGATTATGAGGTGACCTCAGGGAAAGGTAACTGCCTCCAGGTCTGCAGGTTACCCAGGTAACTGGGTGGAGACTTAATTAGGTGGGGACATCTGCATATAGCCCTCAGGGAGAGGACCTAACACACCCTCTCCCTGCACAGCCAAGGCAAAACTCCGGCACTAACAATGCAGCTCATGGCAATGTGTGTCCTATCAATAACAGCCAATGTTGTAGACATACTTTATCACATTCGGGCTGCAACTACTGCATCTCTCCACTGGCAGAAAAACTACCCTCTCCCTACTGGAGTCTAAGTCATCTTTAAAGGAATCCCTTTCAATTCTCCATTCATCAATATCTGAACACAACCTCTGTTAACTCTCCCCCTCCAAAAAAACAAAGGAAAACTTTTTTTTCCCAATTTTTAAAACCTTTAATATGAAAAGAATTCCGAGTTAAATGAATTTTTAAATCTATGGGCTTATTTCACTTTTAAGAGTGCTTACCATTCTCTATTGATAAGGCCTAACCTTATCAAATGAAAAACAGATGTGAGCATTACAATGAATATTCTCCATACAACTGAGAATGCTGACAGCCCAGACTCCACAAAACTAAACAGCCGGGCAAAGCCCCTACTGCCATTGCAACATGCAATCCTTAAGGAAGACAGAGGGAAGATCCTCCACACAGACTTGGAGAGAAACCAAGGAAGGGACTTGAATAAATAGATACCACAGAGGCTCACACATCCCAAATCAACTGTATAACCAGTAAGGGTGGATCCTGTAGACTGACTGAACCTGTGCAAAATTCTATCCACATGCAACTCCCCCTCGAGCAAGGCCCAGCCTCACACACCTGACTATGGTCTTCAGCTGATCTGCCTTCTCCGGCAGCAGGGGAACGGAGGGTGCCCTTTTAGCAGATTCCAGGGTGAGGATCCTCGCCTGAAGGTCGTTGGTTTTCACCCCAAGTTACAGACACGAAATCATGGCCACCCCGGAGAGGAGGGTGGCCAGGGTGGTGCACGGGGGCATGGCACAGGTGCAATGCTGCCTGGAAGGGCTGGGTTCTTCAGATCCAGCCTTTCACCCTGCTCCCTTCCCCACAGGCTTCTTCACCAGCATGGTAAGGGGGGGGTCCTCTGGCCACCTTCTACCTCCTGCCAAGACAAATGGCCAGAGGAGTAGCGACAAGTCCTCCAAAGTTCAGTCCTGGCGGCTGCACAAGTAGTTGGCAGAGTAGGTGCCAGGCAGGCGCGGTGAGGGACCTGTATGGGGCTCAGCACGGGGACCCGCAGGCAAGGACCATCCTCAGCCTGTGGCTCTCCTCCCAGCTGGGAGCAAAACAAACAAAAATAAATAATGCTCTCCTCTGCACTCCTCTGAGCTCCTCTGCTCTCCGCCTCCTTTGCTCTCTTCCTCCTCTGCTCTCCTCCTCCTCTGCTCTCTTCCTCCTCAATTGGATGATAAACTTGGCTTCAGGTGTGTTTGGGAGATAGAAGCGTAAAGGTAGAAGAGGGAAATGGGTTTCAAATGTACCCTAAGTGCATCAAGTATTGAAAATGAGTATTTCATTTATGGCTCTGCAACAATCTAACATGTCCTCGGACCCTTTTGGTGCCAATAAGATAGAGGAGAGTTGTGTGACAGATCTCTGGTCTTGCAGGCTTTAGGTTGTAACAGAAAGGAGAACTAGATGGTTCTGAATGTTTATTCAAGGTCCATCCACCCACTTCCTCACTTTCAGCCCTCCCATTATGTTCTTAAGCTTCAAGGAAATAAGTGTTTCTGTTCTCTCACCCGATCCACTCCATTCCCCCCATGGACGGTCCAGTGCCAGGTGCTAGCAAGATCAACAGGGAGCAAGGTGTGGGTACTGTTCATTGGGAGCTGCAGGCTTGCTGTGTTGGCTGGTCCCTCTGGAAGGAATGCTGGTGGCTCCCCTACCCTCTCCTCCTCGTGGGAGAGACCCCCATGACCTGTGTTTGCATTTGCCTCTGTGCTTATATAGCCTCTGTATTTACACCTGACCATGCTAGGGCAAATAGGCTTCCCCTAGTTCTTAAGCAATGAGCCAGAGCTGTCCAGTCAATGGTGGTTTGGCAGCATTATGCTGCCTTTAGCCATTTGGGAACCCTATGAAATTGGTCATGGCCCCTTCCAGGATGTGCAGCCTACCAGAGTGCACAGGCGTGAGGCAGAAATAGCAGGGCCTCCTCTTGAGCACAGACCCCTCTCCTCCCGCCTTGTTCCTTTGCTGGGGCTGGCAAGCCTCATAGGCAGGGTGGCCCGACGAGCTAGGATGGCCAGCCAATGACAGGTAAGATCCTTCAGGGGGGACGACCTAAGACAGGCGCTTTCTCGAGTAGGACATCCACCAGCTTATTAAACAGAAAAGGAGGAGATGTGGGGCGCACCGCCTGGCCCCGACTGTGCACGCCCTGGAGTTGTGTGACTGTTGCACCGCCTCCGGGGAGAGGGATCCTGGCTAAACCCGCCTGCCTTCGGGGTCCGGAACTGGAAGGCAGCTCTAGGCAGTAACCTGGGGTGGTCCTGCTGGTAGTGACATAGACTCAGGCCGCCCCTTAGGGAGGTCCCAAGGCCTTCCACCCTTGACGGACAGCTCCGACCGCCAATCGTAGCCCCTGACTAGGTATGTTACACCCCTCCTCTTCCTGCTGCCATTGCCCATACTTAAGATGGGGTTCGCGCCAATAAACAGAGAGCGGTCTTGAACTCTGCCCAAGTCGATTGACCATCTAACTGTGGCATAAAGGTTGGGTTGGGCTGCGTGCGGGCGACTTGCTGCTTATTACCTATTCTGGGTTCACCCTCGGCGGGGAGGGGCGCGCCTCCTTGCCTCTCCTGCTGGTCAGGAGAGCGCCCGGGGTGCAGGGCCCCCTGCATCTGTCCATCCATCTGTCTGTCTATGTGTCTCCCTGTCCATCTGTCTGTCCATCTCTTGTGCGTCTGTCTGTCTCCCTGTCTGTCTCTATATTGTCCTGTCTGTCCGTCTGTCTGTGTGTCTGCGCCTCTCTCCGTCTGTGTGTCCGCCCGTCCCTCCTTTTCCGTCTCCCAATCCACATGTCCGTCCCTCTGTCCGCCCCTCCATTCCTCCGACTGGACTGTGTCTCTCTGTCTGGGAGACGCACCCAGCACCACCCAAGGAGGATTCAGCACCCAGCACCACCACCCAAGGAGGACTCAGCACTCAATACCACCACCCAGGAGGCCTCAGCACACAATACCACCACCCAGGAGGACTCAGCACCCAGCACCACCACCCAAGGAGGACTCAGGTCTGTCTGTCTGTCTGTCTGTCTGTGCATGGCACCCGCACCCCCGAGGCCCCAAGGCCTGTCCTCACCGGGGTGCCGCCTTGGCTTCCCCATCCCCGAGAAAGGAGAATGAGATGCCCAGGAGCCAGGAAACCCCCAGGAGAAGCGAGAAAGGGGAAGCGGCATCCACTCCCCGTCCGGAGCCCAGAAACGTCGGGGCCCAGCCACCCCAAGCTCCCCAGAACACCCACCCGGGGGTCCACACCTGACAGCCCAAACCCCTGGAACCAAGACGGGCACCCTGGCTGCCCCACACCCGACCCGATGTGCCAATGGCCTGCAGTGAGTGTGAAAGCCCCAGGGGCCACCAGGGAGGAGAGGGAGGGGGAAGGAGAGAGGGATGAGATCAAGCACCCATCCCCCACCCACCCAATTATCCATCCACCCACCCATATACCCACCCACCCATCCATCCACCCACCCACCCATCCATCCACCCACCCACCCAACCATCCACCCACCCATCTACGCACCCATCATTCATCCACCCACCCATCCACCCATCCACCCACCCATAGATCCACCCACCCATCCACCCCCCCACCGATCAATCCACCCACTCTTCCACCCATCCACCCAATCATCCACCCACCCACCCACCCACCCATCCCCATTGCTCTCTCCACAGTGCTCTCCAGGTCCAGGCCTCCTGCCCTGATCCTCCCCTGGTCTGCAGCCTCCATCTTCCTCCCCCTTCTCCACCTCCTCCTCCTCCTCCTCCTCCTCCTCGTCCGCATGGCTGAAGCTCATCCGGGTAACTCACCTCCTTTCTGGTTCCTCCATCAGCCCAAGGGAGGATTCGAACACAGTACCCTTGTATGGATGATCCTGACTTCTCACCTTTGTTCCTCGTGACCCCCCAACCCAACCAGAGACTCCCACACCATCTTCTGGAAGCTTCCCCGCGCCCTCCTGACCCCTGAGACCCCCCCAACCTTGGGCCCTGCGACCACTGACCCTGTACCTGACCTGGGCCTGACCTACGACTCCAGGAGCCACAGGCTAAGCTGGCACTGTGTGGCCACCACCACAGAGGCCCGGTGCATCGTTGTGAACCCGAACAAGGGGTCGGTCACACTGCTGGACAGTTGGGGCAATCGAGGCACGACGGAGACACCAGGCCCCCACCCTGAGAGGCCAATGGTGGGGGCGGTGGGGTAAACTGAGGCAGGGGTGGGCTGGCCCACATTCCCTGGTGTTCCGGGGGCTAAGTTGAGGCATGGATGGACGAATGGATCTCCCAGGTGTTCCGGTTTATGTCAAGGCACCGACCCCCCCGCTCTCCAAGGTCCCCGTCGGACAATGTAGCTGCGAATTCTGGGATCTCCTGTGGTACCAGGGAGTCGAGTTTGAGGTTACACTCACTGTGGCCAGGAGGCCCCTGACCAAAGGCCTGGGGTTCACAAACCCGGGTGAGGTCCTGAGGTTCCGGGTAGGGGGGGGGGATCGAGGGTCAGGGATCACAGGTCATATGTTGAAGGTTCAGGGGTCATTGGGTTGAAAGTTCAGGAATCATGGGGTTGAACTGGTCAGGGGTCATGGGTTGAGGGGTCAGGGGACATGGGGTTGAAGGGTCAGGGGTTTTGGGGTTGAAGGGTCAGAGGTCGTGGGGTTGAAGGGTCAGGGGTAAGTCTCCCCACAGGACCTCCACCCTCCACCCTCCCCCCCCCCCGCCATGTCCTTTCCCCAGGCCTTGTGTGTTATGTCTTCGAGGCCCAGGCCCTGAACTGCTCATGGGCACTGGGGCCGCAGGCACCGCGGGGGACACAGTATTCCTTCAGGATCCGGACTCCAGGTGGGGCCACCCCTGCCGGTTTCAATGCCCCCTCCGCACCATTGTCGGTTTCTAATGTTCCCCGCTCATCCCGCCATTGTCAGTTTCTAACGCCTCTCTTTGGCATTGTCAGTTTGTAATGCCACCTCTGTTGGCCATTTTCGGTTTCTAATGTCCCCCCCTTCGGCCATTGTGAGTTTCTAATGCCCCACCACTCCCTAGGACCGGCCTGTACCAGAGTGCTGGCAGTTTCAAGTATTCCTGGCACCACCGAGGGCAGTTTCGAGCCCCCCCACCCCACCCGGTGTCCCTCCATTCATCTGTGGCAGTTTTCAGAACACTTTGACCCCTGTGAAACGTGAGCATTGCCTGCGGCCCCCGGGGCTGGCAGGTATGGTGGGAGCCACACAGGACCTGGAGGCAGTGGAGCAAGCACAACTTCCGGTACCAGCTGCCCCTGTGCATGGGAGTACTCAGTGCAACACCCGGGAGTACTCGGTCCAGCACTGGCGGGGAGTATTTAGTCCAGCAACGTTCAGGAGGGGGTGGGGTTCCGGATTGGTGTGGGATGGGAGTACTCAGTCCAGCACCGGGGAGGGATGGGAGTACTCAGTGAAGCACCCGGAAGTACTCAGTCCAGCACCAGGGAGTACTGGTTGTAGCACCCTGGACTACTCAGTCCAGTATAGGTTGGGAGAGGTGGGTTTCAGGATTAGTGTGAAATGGGAGTACTCAGCCCAGCACTGGGGAGTACTCCACACAGCACGTGGGAGTACTAAGCACATCACCCAGAAGTACACGGTCCAGCACCCTGCCCCGCAGTCAGTGCTGACTGAGGCCTGTGCTCTGTTCTTTTAGCATGGTGGCCAGCTGGTCTCCCAGGACTCCCCGGTGAGTGCTCCTGGAACCGCCCCGTGCCTCAGTTTACCCCTGCCCCATGGCGAGTCCCCCCCCACATTGAGGTCTTGGGAGGCTCAGACAACACCTACGCCCTGCCAGGCCTCGAACCCGGGCCTCACCAGGCCTGTGCATCCGGGCCAGGGAAGCCCGCACCCTGACCTAGGGCTCCTGGAGCAACACGGTGGAGTTTGGGGAGCAGAGGGCGGTTTCAACTGTCCCCAGGGAGGTTTCAGGTGTCCCCAGGACTAGAGATTCTGGGTGGGGGGTGGTTTCAAGTGTCCCCAGGACCATTTTGGGCCTGTGGGTGGATGGAGGGCGGTTTCAAGTGTTCCCGGGGGAAGGGGTCTGGGGCGATTCGTTTCAAGTGTCTCTAGGGTGGGGAGGGGTCTGTGGTGGGTGGTTTCAAGTGTACCCAGGGCGGTTTCAAGTGTCCCAAGGGTGTTTTCTAGTATCCCAATGGGGAGGGGCTCTTGGGGGGGTGGTTTCAAGTGTAACCAGGACAACCTTGGGCCTGTGGGTGGATGGAGGGCGGTTTCAAGTGTCCCCGGGTTGGAGTGGTTCTGTAGGGGGCGGTTTTAAGCGTCGCCAAGGCAACCCTGGGCCTGTGGGTGGATGGAGGGCGGTTTCAAGTGTCCCCAAGGGGAGGGGGTCTGGGTGAGGGTCAGTTTCAAGTGTCCCATGATGGGGGCAGTTCTTTAGGGGGTGGTTTCAAGTGTCTCGAAGGCAACCCTCGGCGTGTGCATCGATGGAGGGCGGTATCCAGTGTCCCCACGAAAACCTTGGGCCTGTGAGTGGATGTAGGGCAGTTTTGAGTGTCCCCACAGCGGTTTCAAGTGTCCCCGGGGGAATGGGGATCTGGGTGGGGGGGTGGTTTCAAGTGCCCCCAAGACCATTCTGGGCCTGTGGGTGGATAGGTGGCGATTTGAAGTGTCCTCAGAGGCCTCACATGGGGGGGAGCCTTTGCAGGTGGAGTCGTATGGGGAGGGCTGGGGCAAGGAACTGAGGGTCACGTGTCCCTCCCTCCCCACTTCATGTGACCCCTCCCCCTCCCATCCCTTCCTCCCCGAGTGTGTGCACACCCACACGGTCGGAGGTTTCAAGGGTCCCCGCCGGGCCAGCCATGCTGCACCTGCTGCTTCGGCAGCACTGGGGTCGCTGGGCCTGGGCTGGGGCTGTCAGAGGTGAGCAGGAATCTGAATCCGGGGCCCCCAGGGTGGGGGGGGGAACGCAACGCATTGTGGGCCATGCGGGAGGCCGGGATTCGAGCCCACATCCACCCGTCCGTCCGTCTGCCCTGCAGGCTCCTGAGCGCCCGCGTTCCCTGTGTCAGCGACAAGTTGACTGGTGAAGATGGACAGACGGACGGACGGAGGGACAGAGGGACATGGGGGGCTGGGGGCTTGGGCGGTGACAGACAGACAGCGATGGGAATCGAGACACGGACAGACATGAAGACAGACGGACGGACAGACAGGGAGACCGGGAGATGGACGGACAGATGAACAGACAGACAGACAGACTGGGAGACAGATGGACAGACCTGGAGACAGACAAACAGGCATGGACAAGAGACAGGCAGACAGATGGACAAACAGACATGGAGACAGACAGACAGGGAGACGGACAGACAGACACACAGCAGACAGATGGACAGACAGACAGACAGGGACACAGATGAGCAGGACAGACAGACAGGTGGACAGGGAGACAGACAGACAGAACTGGAGACAGACAGATGACAAAAAGACACAGATGGACGGATGGACAGATGGACATCATGGAGACAGATAGACAAGAGAGGGAGACGGACAGACAGATGAGCACACAGTGAGACACACAGGGAGACAGACAGTCATGGACAGATGGACCTGGAGACAGACGGACAAACACACTGAGCAGATGGTCAGACAGACAGACGGAGAAACAGGGAGACAGACAGACGGACAGATGGATGGACAGATGGACAGATGAGCAGACGGGCAGACAGACCTGGAGACAGACGGACACATGGACAAATGGATGGACGGACAGACACAGAGGGAGACAGACGGACAGACAAAGAGATGGGCGGATGGACACACGGACAGCCGGACAGCCGTGCACCTCCCCCTGTCCTCCGCTGGGAGGAGGAGGAGGAGGAGGAGGAGGAGTAGGAGGAGGAGGAGGAGGAGGAGGAGAAGGAGGAGGCGGAGCCATGGCCTGTGGTGGACCTGAGCCTGCAGCCTGGGCCCTGATCATGGCGCCGCCGGGGTCACCCCAGCCTCCCCCCCGCATGCACACACGTACCCAGGGTTAGGGTACTGAGTCCTCCTGCGTGGGTGCTGGGTGCTCAGTCCTCCCCCGGCATCTCCACACAAGATGCTGGGTGCTCAGTCCCCCCTGGCGTCTCCACACAAGGTGCTGGGTGCTCAGTCTTCCTTTGTTAGTGCTGGGTGCTCAGTCCTCCCCCGGTGTCTGCATATGAGGTGCTGGGTGCTCAGTCCTCCCGTGCCTCCACACAAAGTGCTGGGTGCTCAGTCTTCTCATGTGGGTGCTGGGCAGTTAGTCCTGTGTCCCACACGAGGGCCTGGGTGCTCAGTCCTCCTCCCATGAATCCACAGGAGGCGCTGGGCGCTCAGTTCTCCTCCCGTTCCTCCACACGAGGTGCTGGGTGCTCAGTCCTCCTGTGTGTGTGCTAGGCGCTCAGTCCTCCTCCCGTGCCTCCGTGAGGGGTGCTGGGTGCTTGGAATAATTAGTACATGTTTTTGGAATAATTAGTACATGTTTAGGCTAGTCAAAGCCGAAGTCATAATAGCCCAATAGCTATGCCCTTATGGACACTTAAGATGATGCTAAGTGAAATGAGCTCCATGTTATGGAAACAAGTGGTATATCATTATTGTAATTATTTTCAACATGCGATATGAATCCGTACCCTTTTTATTTTCTCTCGTATTCCCTTCCTGTGGTTTTACCCCCACTATCACTGTATCTCATCTGAGCACCCTGGATACTGTATATACGTGTATTAGAGCTAGGGAAGAGAAAGTAAATATCAAAATCAATAGACAAAGATAAAAATACAAACAACTCCAAACACAATACTCACAAAACCATTTGGTGTAAACCAACCATACAACTCGTGGGTGGAAGGGGAAGCAGGAGGGAAGAGGTAGGCATGTGGAGGGGAGGAGGAGTTAACATGTTGGACAAGAAATGTACTCACTGCATTATATATGAAATTGTAACCCCTCTGTACTTCACTTTGACAATAAAAGAGAAAAAAGACAATAAATAATTTTGAAAGATTCTGAAACACCTAACATTTTTTAGAGTTATGACATATAATGCTTAAGATTCTCATGTTAAAAACTAACATTTAGAATCAACACTCTCTTTCTCTGGCAATAGGAAAACTACCAACACATACACTGTTTGTGAATAAAGGTAAACATTTCCCTCAAAGAACTGCTAAATACCATACATTTCCTTTCTTCCTTCCTGTTATTTACTTCAGCCATTCTCTGGCCATAATCTGAGTGAAACCAGCCAAAAGGTACAGACACTGAGGCAGGAAGGGACAGATAGCATGAACACACCAAGGTGGCTGAGGCCTGAGCTATTTTGGATACTATAACCTCAACATTAGGCACAGGTAGTGAGAGAGGAAGAGAGAGACCAGGAAAAGTAGAAGCCAAATGGCTGCTAGGTATAAAAATCTAGAGAAGTGTGGACTTAAGACAGTTGTCAGAAGCTGCAACACAAAAATGAATAAGATGGAAATTAGATGGGATGTTCAAGGAAATAACCAAACGAGAACATACAACAAAATAAGTCAAAGCTAGGACAGCGAAAAGAGTAGTGCAAAATTTGGGATGTGGACAACCTATCCAGCGTTTATTAAAAAAAAAATGGCTTCTGCACAAGCACAAACATCTCTCCAGCCTTCCTTCTCTCTCTACACATAGAATAAGCATTCCCTCCTCTGTAGCCTTTGCAAACAAGAGACACGCGATATTTTTGTTAGATAATGAAACAAATACCAGTGATGAGCCAAAAACTTAAATAGAGTAAAAGAGTTGGGACAGCACTGTGTTCACTCTATGAGAAATATCCAACAGGAATGTGCAGTGTCTTTATTCAACCACAGTTGTTTATTCGAATCACAAAGTCTAATGATTAAAGCATGTCTTCAACTCTCTCATATCTTGCTATTCTATTTATTCTTGTGTTATACATTTACAATGACCACTCTTAGGAATCTAGAAAGTTCTGAGGAAGAACTGGGGTAGGGGGGTGGTGCTTATGATTACTTCCCAAAGCATAAGGGTGAAAAACAGCAGCTCATCAAGTGGGGGCAAGGGGAGAGCGGGAGACAAATGAAGGGGAAGGGGGGGAATGTAGTCAAGAATTCATTGTACATACTACAAAAGTAAGAAAATGGAAAGGGTGGGCAGAGGAAGGAGGGGCAAGAATGTTGAAAGGGGTGAGGTGGGTTAAGATCTGCCATATTCATAAACTGCTTTGTCAAATGGCAACTCCTTTGCACAAATACTTAAAGATAGTTTTTGTAAGAACTCAGAAGCTCTTCCCTTCACAGTAGTAGGACAAATTATTAGTTCCTACGCACAGGGACTAGAGTCTTTCAGGTCATTTGTGTTTTGGTGGGGTTTTGGTTTTTGAGCCAGCACTGAAAATTGAACTCAGAGACTGGGCTATGTCCCTTAGCTTTGTCACTCCATGCTGGCATGCTACCCCTTGAGAAATAGCACCATTTCTGGTACTTTGGTGGTTCATGGAGGATGGATGTCATGGATTTCCCTGCCCAGGTCGGGATTCAAAGCACAATCCTCCAATCTCATGAGGATCTGGGATTACAGGCCTGAGCCACAGGCTCCAGTTTCTAATGAGCTTTGGTCATCAAAAAAGGGATAGTATAATTTTAAGGTTCACAGACATTAGTGCTACCTTTGGATCCTATTATATAAAGCCCCAAAGACCTGTCTTTTAAATAACTAATCAAATAAAAAATAAACAATTGCCTTCTAATTAAATAATCATAAGATAGGAAAATGGAGACAAAATAATCATTACTAATATAAACATAAAAATGGAAAAAAGCTTACCAAAGAGTTGATTCCTACATAGTTTAAGACTATAGGGAAAGTAAGCTGGAAGCCAGTGGCTGTAGCCAGTAATCCTAGCTATTCAGGAGGCTGAGATCTGAGGATTGAGGTTCTAAGCCAGCCTGGGCAGGAAAAATCTGTGAGACTCTTCTCTTCAATTAACCACCAAAAACCTGGAATTGGAGCTATTGCTCAAGTGACAGAGTGCTAGCCTTAAGCAAAAAAAGCTCAGGAACTGTGTCCAAGCCTGAGTTCAAACCCCGGGAACAGCAAAAATATAGGTAGATAGATAGATAGATAGATAGATAGATAGATAGATAGATAGATAGATAGATACAGTTTGTGTTGCAATGGAAAACCATGCACTCTACATCACTCTCTTCCTAATTCATTCCACTACTATGTAACAGGATAAATAGCAGAGAATAGCAAAGGAAAATAAATATTTGTTAATTGGCGATGTCTTTCTTGCTATAGTCATATAGTTTCTTTCGAAGTGCAATTGACTTCTCTTTCTCACTTGGAAAAGTCCACTTTGACTCTATTTACATATTCCATTTCAATTACTTCTGAACTAAACAAACAAAAAAACCTATGTTTCAGTCTTAAAATTCTTCTTTGAACCATTATGGAATCGTAATAGATACTTCTTCGGTAATTAAAGTAACACATATCACTTGGCCTCTGTATACTTCCATGCCATCATAACTGGTCATGATTTTACTTAAGAAAATGATCCCTTAATAGAAACAACATGTCACTTTATGGGACGTGGGAGGAGTTTTGCTATGGGTCATGAACATCCCTCTGCTCCACAATAGATTGCATACTAAGTGCAGGCCCTGGAAAGGCAGGGCCCTGCCACCTGAGTCCCATATGCGTAAGTTCCAAGCTGAGGGAAAGTCAGGTCAAACAACACCAATGCAATGGAAGGAAACCAGAGTTTAGATTCCTGCTACAGAATTGCAAAGCAGAGTACAGGAGAGGGGCCTGACTAGAATGAGGGTTGTTTGGGACAGTGCACCTTCTAGTTTGTTCTTCTATATATGGATGGCCACAACATGAAGCCCACTGAGGTAATGTGTGCTCCATGAAAGCCTGGTGGAGTCGCATTTCTACATCTACTCTTAAGTTTCCTGTATTTATTCTTAAGTTTCAACCATTCTTAATCTTCTCATCATATCCCATAAATGTGAAAGCAGTGTGAAGCTTTAAAATGCTAGTTGCACATGATTACAATTAAACAATGTGGAGACTCCTAAGAAATGGGAAATGATGAGGAAGGGATACATGAAGCGTGTAGGAATTCTTTGTGACTGATTATAAAATTCTCTTTTCTGGGATTTCTGCTTCAAGACTGATGGTAGAAGCAAAGGTTTTCCTGCTTTAAAAAAAAAAGGTGTAAAAGAATAAAATGTCCTAGACTTCTTAATCCAAAGATACCTTGTGTTATAACAATTAGACATTTTCATATTCATAAAATGGTAACATAAATTTTATTACCACACCAGCACTTCATTTATTCCTAGCCTGATTTCCAGACTAATCTCAATATTCAAGAAAATATTTCAAAATTAGCTGAAATTTAGGGCATTGAATAACGTTGCACAGAAGAAAAGCATATACAAGAACATAAAAAGCTATGGTTTCTTCACTGATGTAATTTCACAATGTTAGAGTTTTTCTTTTATTAAAAACTACCAGTTGCAAAGACATGACTGGAAAGTTCAGGCACACGGGTCCGCCTTCCTGCCTCAGGTCCTGGGCAACTACCAGACAGTCTGCAGGGTTAGGAGATAAAGTCACAGATACAGTGTGTTTGGCTAAATATTTTTAATAGATTATAATACCTCTGTTTGGCTCAAATAAATTATCCAGCCTTATTTGGTCCACTTTCCCATTTCATGGTTGGCTGATCATTGAATTCTCTCAGAAAGCAAAGCAATGAAGAAAAGGGGAAAAAAGAAGAAAGATGAAAAAAGGAGGAGGAAGGAAGGAAGGGGGCCTGAGGAGGAGGACAAAGGACAGAGGAGAAAAAGTCAGGAAGTCAGGTACTGGTGGCCTATGCCTACAATGCTAGCTACTCAGAAATGAGATCTGAGGATCACAGTTCAAAGCAAGCCTGGGCAGGAAAAGTCCACAAGACACATAGCTCCAACCAACAGATAGTTCAGAGTAGAGCTGAGTGCCAGCCTTGAGCAAAAGCTCAGTGCCCAGGCTCTGAGTTCAAGCCCCAGGTCTGTCAAAACAAAAAGTCATTTTTATGTTGCAGACTTCCTTGAAGCCCATAGTTTGAAACGATATATGGAAGGGAAAACAATCACTCACCAAAGCTCAATAGCTTGTAGAGCTGCTGTGTCATTCTATTGCCTGTCCTACCAGACACGTATAAAATGTGCTTTGCTTGGCCAAAGAGCTATCCACAACTCCCTGCTCAAACACCTGATGACAGTGGACATTCATTTCAATGGGAACAAGTTAGTCTTTCAATTTTCCTTCTGTTGTACTCGTTACAATGTGGCCAGATTTACACTCTCTCTGTGAAATGCATTGGATTTCTCAGTCAATATTGGCTACAATATTAGTAATTTCTCAAGATCTTGCCTGTCATTTAAATGCAGACACAAAACTCACAGTCTCCTCCTGGATTCCATTTCAGTTTCAACATAGAACCATCATCATTTTACCAAAGACCAACTTTCTTACACCATAGTTTCTATAAATAATGCACAAAAAAATACTCTGCATATGCAAATTCAACCAATTACAGATTGTACATCTTTAAGGGAAAAGCAGTGCATCTGTACTAAAACACATTCACACTGTTTTCTTGTCATAATGCCCTATAACATGGTATAAAATCTAGCTACACATTATTTCAATTATATTACTTACTGTAAGCAATCTAGAGAAGACAAAGTATATGAAGGATGTTTGTAGTTTATATGCAAGTATTATACTGTTTTATATTAAAAGAACTTCATTAGCCACATGGGTTGTAGAGCCAACCCACTTCAGATACTAAGGGACATTGTAATTTGGGGGAAAGTTATGTTGCAGATACTATTTGGCCAGCTAAACATTAACTGCTCAACAAAACTCTAGTGTTAACAATAACTATATTAAAAAGTTAATGGCAGCAGCAACTTGTTGACAAGACTCTATGTGCGTATGTGTGAAGAATAAAAGCTCAAAGGAGCAAGGTGCCAGTGGCTCATGTCTGTAATCCTCAAGAGAATGATTTCTGAGAATCAAGGTTCAAAGAAAGCATGCACCAGAAAGTCTCTTATCTACAATTAATCACCAAAAAATCAGGAAACAGAGCTGTGGTTCAAGTGGTAGACCACTATCCTTGAGTGCAAAGGCTAAGGGATAGCACTCAGGACCTGAGTACAAGCCCTGGTGCTGGCAACAAAAAGTATAAAAGCACAAAGAAAAATGAAAAAATGCACAGAAACATGTCAAAAACTGGGATGACTTAAAGGCTTAAAAAAATCTCAGACTTTAAGGCAGACGGATGGGGTGAGAGATGTTGATGTTTGTGATGTATGATATCACAGTGGGTTACATTGTGCATTTCCCCAACTTCCTAGTGCGAACAGATTAAGGAATAGGTTCCTCACGTTCAGTGAGGAACACTGAGCTCTTTGGGAAGAAAAGGGAGAAGGAAGAGGAGGAAAAGAGGTGAGAAAAGTGGGAGAAGAGGCGAGAGGAACCGATAACAAAGAAGACTATCTAGACATATATTCTGACTCCCAGTTATACCATAATGTACAAGCCAGAGCTTGATACAATTAACTCAATTAGAGTAAATATGATCATTGTATTTTATAACGTGTGAATATATTTTAAATACAAGAATTAAAGCTTCATGTCCATAACGAAGAACAGAACGCCTATAAATTGAAATTATAATTTTTTTTTTACATTTTAGGTGTCAAAGCCTATAAGTATGCCCTTATAACAAAAACTGCATGAATCTAGTGATCAATGTAAGGAACACATTATGAAGGGAAATGAATACATTTCAACTACCATTCATGAAGAGAATAAGGCCTTCAACTGAAGAGGCAGTGACATCTCTGGAGGCAATGACGTCAGAAGTGTCATCGCAATTCCAAATTATCCTGTACTCATAGAAATTCCAAATTTTGAGGGGAAGAAGTTCCACAGTAAGTTGAATGACAGTATTAATTCCACTTATTCTAGCTGTTGGAATACTAGCCCAAAGTTCATGGCTGTGGCTGTATCTATTATACACAAGTGCAACATTGACTGCATTTCAGGTATCTTAGAGCTGATGGGTTGGAGAAACTATTTGCTTTCTCTACTGATTTTGTCCATCACCAAAGAAGACAAGGGATAGCTCGCAATTCAATTGGGAAGAAACTGGTGGAGCAGTGAACTCCTATTTAGCTCAGTTCCTCCTATCTCCACGTAAGAATCACCATTGTTAACACAAATTGGGGAGGGATTGGGGGCATTGTGAAATTCCATGGCACTTTAAACCACCCCACCAAACTTCACCCATCTTGGCAAGCCAGGTTAGGTAGCAATGCTTCTAGGTGTAGCCAGTCATATCCTGGGTTTCAGGTTTCAGCCTGCAGCTCAGTCATCCATAAACAGTTTTCACATTCTCCACTTCCACCAAACCACCCCAGAGAGTCTCTAACGTGGTAAGGAGGGCACCCAAACAGTTTTTCATGATAGGTCTTGGATGGCTTCCATTTGGGTCATGTCACAGAGTTGATTTTACAGCCTTACAAAGCAATCAGAAGCAGAGCAGACTGTGGCCTTGAAAGAATGCTTGCTCCTACACATCGAATAAGCTACAGTGAATTGAAACTCCATGTAGTATTGGTATCCTTTTACATAATTACCAACGGAATTACTACAGTGAGAAAGGGAAAGGAAGCCGGACATCGTGGCACACTTCTGTTTCCCAGATACTGGGGAACAGAGGTAGGGAGGAGCACAGTCTTGAGACCACCTGATCAAATGAAAAGCAGGGGAGGGAGGGGAGGAGGAGTTAAAGGGGAAGAAGAGTGAAAAGGGCAGAGGAAAAGGGAGAAAGGTGGAAGAGATAGAGGAAGGGGAGGGCTGGCCAGCCCAAAAGACTATCCAAAGATAACTCAAAAGCCAAAAAAAAAAAAAAAGGAACTGGAGGAGTGGCTTAAATGAAGCAAGGAAAAGGCCTCAAGTTCCAAGCCAAGCATCACAGAGCAAGAATTGGAAGAATTAGCTTCTTCATTTGTAAACAAGGCAGACAAAAGAGAAGAAACAAGAACACCCCTTCAAAAGGCAACTTGTCCTTGTCCACTCTCAGCAGAAAAGTCACTGAGCATGTCATGTCCAGCCTTTTGGATTCAGTAGGCCTGAGAAAGACTTACTGGGGATATTCGTGGGGGCACCCTCATCACTGTGCCCTGTTCTGTGTCACAGGAAGTGGAGAATATCTGCCATTTTCATTTCCATAACATTCACCATCTCAAGTTGCTTATTCAAGTTTCTTAAGGTAAAACTGTTTCTGTTCTCTGTATCATTGAAAATGTATACAGCAAGACATGGAGTTTTATATGCTCAAGTCAACTGGATTAGCAAAGGAACACAAAGGCTCTGACACCAGGGGGAAGAGTGCTCTATCTCAAAGCAAGCATGAACATTTACGTCCATCACCATACTGGGGCGTCCTCAATCCATCACCAGGATCTGTACTGCTCCCACTTGGGAATGAGGGGTACTTGCGCTTGTTGGCATTTACTCCCACTTTGTAAATAGTCATTTCATAAGTATAGAGGATACCTTAAGAAGTATCTACTTTCTGTGTATGCTCATACTAGGGCTTGACCTCAGGGCCTGGGCATTGCCCCTTAACTTTTTCGCTCAAGGCTGGCTTTCTATCACTTGAGCCACAGCTCTACTTTGGCTTTTTGGTGGCTATTGAAGGTGAGAGACTCATGGAAGTTCCTGCCTAGGCTGGCTTTGAATCCCAACCTTCAGATTGCAATCTCCTAAGAAGCTAGAATTATAACTGAGCCACCACCAGATGGCTTCTAGTCTCACTTTTTACCTGTAGCTGTTAAACACTCCACACAAGAAGTTCTCAACTTTAATCTCACTATTCATAGAATAGAGTAGACTACCATCATATAGAACAGGCTGTCCATTCTATATTAAAAATCATGTTTAGAAAGTGGCTCAGGGAGTAGAGCTGAAGAGCACAGGGACAGAGCCCAGGCCCAGAGTTCAAGCCCCATGACCAAGAAAAAAATATCATGTTTCTTTCATTTGGAATATCAGCAGATCAGCTACCAGTGTACCTTTATCTACCTATCCATCAATTCTTAGAAATTCAAAAGGCAACCAACAAACTTTGTATCCATTCCTACAGATTTTCTCAGGAGCCATATTTTCTTCTATTATGAATTTCTGAAACATAAGTATAGTTTTCTTTCTCTACCACCAAACCATTTAAACAACTTCCCATATTGTAAACATTTCATAGATTTAGGTTATAAGCTCCAAAATGTACTCCTCTTGATTTTGCTTATCCCACATGGAAAGTCCTTTTCAAATTAACATTTGGTGTCATCTTCATGGAACTAGAAACTCCATGAGGATGCAGGGCAAGTCTGCCTCATTTGCCCCCCCACAAAAAAAAATCCCAAAATCTGGTACTGTTTAGAATTTATGCTAGGTAGAGAATTGACTAAGATGCTAAGTCGTTATTGCCCAGCTCTTACGTACAATGATATGACCAGTTTGTAAAAAGCCATATGTGGAAATGATTTGCACAAGATTGTGTAACATGTGAATGAAAAAGCCAAGGTGGCTTTCTTCATTTCCTATTCTTCATGGATGACACCACAGAGGTTCTTATACCTGTTTGCATTTCCTTAGCCTCAGGTCCTCAGCTCCTCCCACTAGCCCCCAGATCCACCCATACCTAATGAGCCACTCCTACTCACTACCTATCTACTTCCCCTTTACCCCCAGAGAGAGAAGCTGCCACCTGGATAAGGTGCAGACACCATGTAGCTCCCTCTCCCATGGGAACTATGGCCCCACTAATAAACCTCCTTTTGAACCTTCTTCTCCTGTCTGTGATGATCTCTGCATGGTCCTCTGGGATGGCTGGGACATATCTTTTCAACACCTAATAGGCTGAGGAGGCCAATGGTACTGATGAATGAGTTCTTATCACTTGAATGGTGTATCCATACCCATCGTTCTTCATTGGCTGGACAGAGAAACCTTTCTGTAAATATGCCTGCTTTATGCATACTTCATGGAAGATCCAAAGAACACAACCTGAAGTAGAATTCTGTAGCCATAGTGACGAGCCAAGTTACTCTCTTAGAGACAGTCAGGTATGACAGGGATCAAGCCACAAATAGCAGCTGTTATTTCCTTGTCTCTGCCATTGCTAACGCAAGTCTGCTAAACATAGCTTTGATGAATTATTTGGGGTTCTTAAAAGAAAATTTTCTTTTGGTTTTCTAGAGCGTCTCTTGATCTTACAAAAAAGGTAAATATGCCTTTCTACTGAGGACAAAGATGATATAATAATGACTGTCCAATTTTATGTTATAAATATCACTGTATAAATAAATCTGATTTGAATAGGTCTACGAGTCAGATGGAGAAGACACTCATTTTGGTAAACATCTCATATTGAAGCTGTAAAGACACTCTTTACTAAGTCCATGCCCAATAAATCCAAGTCTTTCTACCCGGTATGCTTTGGTCTAAATGGTCTGTTTCCCCTGTCATTTTGGTGAACACTTTGGAGACAAAACTAGGTATCATGAAAACCCCAAATTCCACTGCTACAACACCAAGAGATACTGACAGGCAAGATTATCTTTATAAATGACCTACAGATGTTTAACTAACTGCCATGTACATTAGCTTTAGGTTCTGAGCAACTTTTGCAACATTTCCCACTTGTTCCTCTGTGGAGCAGAGGAAGGAATGTAAGAAAAAGACTAATGAACTGTGGGTGCAGCTTTAGTGGTAAGAGAATTTGCCTAGTCTTTCTGAGAAACTTACAAAAAAAAAACCAACACAAAAAAAACAGAAGTATTATTTAAGCTCTAAACACTAATATGCCAAACAATTTACATAAATCGTACAATGGAGAAGGAATTTCTACTCTTTTTTTTTCCTGGTGAAAAAATGAAGTGCATTCATTTGATCACAGTCACACCATTATTTAGTATCAGATCTAAGATTGCAGTCTAGACATATCCAGCTCATTCTGGATTCCTTATGAGGCTTCTAGCTCTGGAGTCCCTCTGCCCAGGGGACAAATCCTAAGATTGCTAGCACTTAAAACTCTCCTAGTTATAGAAAGTAAATCACAAAGAGCCTCTCCTACTGTGAGAAGCCATTCAATAAATCGTCCTCAAAGCCTTCCCACAGAGGCTACCTGGGAAAACCCCAGTAAGACCTGAGTTCTAGCAGAAGCCATCAGTGAGTACAAACAACACAAATTTGCTTCTTTGCTACCGACCCTTGGCTCTGAGACTCAGCCTGTCATCAAGAGTGTCAACTTCAATGGATGGGCATGTGTCCACAGGAACTGAGTTGAGGTCACACTTGTCTCACTCTGTCCTGCAAACAGATGTCTGGGTGACAAGTCTTAGTCACACATGGCGAACAGAGGTTCCAGCCAAATCAGGTGGGAAGTGCCATATCTTCTTTCTAAGCCCTTTTGGCCAGCCAGCTCATTCCCTAAGATAATCCTGCATCAGCTGGTTTTCTCCAGAATCTTTTAACACAAAGCCTGCGTTTGGGTGATGTCTTGTTATTGGACAAGCAGAACTGAGTTTATTTCTGTAACTCACCAAAAACCCCATCTGGTTCTGTGTGTTTGAATGTGCCCCTTCAGAGTTCCCTCCCAAGGAGCCAGGTAAAAACTGATGTAATGCAGAGTTCTAGTGGTGGCAAGAAGGAAAGCAGGTGATAGAGCAACCAATAAACAACAACCCAAGAGAATTGCTGTTTATTATTCATTTATCACATTAAGATGGAAAAACAGGGCTGGGAATATGGCCTAGTGGCAAGAAGCTCTCTGTTCGATTCCCCAGCACCACATATATGGAAAACGGCCAGAAGGGGCGCTGTGGCTCAGGTGGCAGAGTTCTAGCATTGAGCGGGAAGAAGCCAGGGACAGTGCTCAGGCCCTGAGTCCAAGGCCCAGGACTGACCCCAAAAAAAGCAAGATGGAAAAACAAAGTCTGTAATAATCATCCCAGGGAATATACAGCAAACTCTTAAGGATAATAGCTTTCTCCCAGATGACAAGAGTTCAATCACTGCCCTACATGAAGCATCATAAAAACAATAGTATCTCCTCTGGAAATAGAACTCGGTGTGGTCACTTTTCAACATTTTACCAAGTTTGTTATGAATCTTCCAAATTAAATTTAAGCTCCCCACATACACACAGCCCGTGTACTGGATTTTTTTGTATATTCAAAAGATGCTCTTTCCTGCCAGGTGTGATTTGTGAAGTCCTATACCTACCCTACCCACTGTCGGGGAAATTAACATCATCTCTATGGGGCAGGGGCAGCTGTGATTTCATTCCTGTCCTGGAAAAGTTCTTCCCTTGAATATCTTACTTCTGAGGTCTTTCTCAACTACTCAGGATGAAACACACAATGTCAAACATCCACGCTTTGTCTTCTCATCAAAAGCCTTCACTGAAAAAATAATATATCTCAAAGATGGTCAAATACAAATACTAAATACAAATACTAAAAGCTTTTATGCTGTATAACCTGAAAATTGAAAAGTCTAAACTGTGCCTGAACTAGTTATCATGAGACAATAACCAACCGCAAACTATAAGAAATTACAGGCAGTAGTCCTTTTTATCCCCAGTCCCGGGGCTTGGACTCAGGGTCTTGGGTGCTATCCCTGAGCCTCTCTGTGCTCAAGGCTAGCGTTCTACCACTTGAGCCACAGTGCCTTTTCCAGCTTTTTCTTAGTTTGTTGGAGATAAGAGTCTCATAGACTTTGCTGACTAGGCTGGCTTTGAACTGCAATTCTCAGATCTCCACCTACTGAGTAGCCAGGATTACAGGCGTGAGCCAGCAGTGAACAGCAGCCGCAAAGTTTTTCACAGTCACCTGCAGCTTAATCATAACTGGGGCGTGTTCTAAGGGCTGTGCTGTTGCCATCCCACTGCTGAGCAAACATCACACAGCTCACTCACACAAACTAAGCTGGCTATGACATCACTAGGTTACACAATCTTAGGGGTCCACTGTTATATTTGTGACCTGTCTTGGGTTGAAGTGTCATTATGAAGCACATGACTACATTGAAATGAGCTCTTCCATATGAGAGAAAAAGACTCATTTTCCATGCATAAGGATGAAAGAAACTAGAATGTTCATAAATACATTCACCATGTTTATCTAAAGAACTTCTTGACATTCATGGGAGTTTTGATGCCTTATATAACATTGGATCCACTAAATGCCTTCCCCTGGCCATATTCCAAGAGCTTTTAAATTGTTAGGTCTACAGACAACAACCAAGGCTCAGAAGTCTCTGAATGAAGATTTAATGATTCCGGGGTGGGGGGTGGGGGTGCTCATTCACTACCCTTTCGTCTCTATCCTTCTAATACACACTGTCACTATGGTTTCTTATAACTACACAGAAAAATGGACAACATGGAAGAATATTTCTGGCAAGGTACTGAGAACAAAATAAAGAACTAATTTCCTTTAGTCTTCATTTTTACCTACAGGTCAGATCACTTGCGAATATAATAACCACAAAAAACTCTGCACTAATATAACATTAGACACCAGGGCTTCACAGCTATTCAGACCAGGTTCACCACGAACACTGAAGTTATTTAATAAAATTGAAGATGACTTTTCAATCCGGGATACTAAGAAATTTGTATATCCCCTTGCCAATATTTTTCATGGTGATTAGCTCTTTTTTTTCCCCTCACAGACACTGGTATGCTGCTTAAAATAATATTTGTGGCTTTACTCACCATCTGTCAAAGGGAGACATGTTGATTTTCTTAAAGCAAGTTGGGTCTGCATTCTTTCTCTGTTACTGTTACAGGTAGACCTGACAGGCATATGATCGTTTGTTTGCAAATGCTCTCCCCTAGATGGAACCTAGTTAAGTTTCATTTCTTACCTGCTGGACAGTTGCACTCAGAAGGTGTTTCTCTTGTGATTCTCAGTTTAGCCATGTGTTCGTAGGATTCCTGTAGGAAAAGAAGATATATTAAGAGCTAGCAGTAGTATCCCAGTTCTGTGAGTTCTTCAGGGACTCTTCCTCTGTGGCTGTTAATAATGTTTGATAGCCTGCACAAACAGCATTTATGTAAGTGCATGGATCTTAGCCAATGCTAACAGTACTCAAGACATAATTTTGTTTTTAATTTAAAAATCAATTTAACATTGACATAGATTGAAAGATTTGGGGAATACCTTTCTTCATTATTCAACTATCACCACCCTGTTAGGTTTTTAAAGTAGGTAGCCGGTAAAGGAGAACGCCACGCGGTATTCAGGCAGGAGAGAAAAGTTTATTACCAAACTGCTGGCCTGTGGCCAAGATGATCCATGGCCAGAGAGAAGGGAGAGGGGGGGGGAGAGAGAGAGAGCGCGACCCCCACCCAGCCCTGCTTTATCTAGGGCAGGGGCAAGGGGTGTGGCCAGGTGGATTATGAGGTGACCTCAGGGAAAGGTAACTGCCTCCAGGTCTGCAGGTTACCCAGGTAACTGGGTGGAGACTTAATTAGGTGGGGACATCTGCATATAGCCCTCAGGGAGAGGACCTAACACACCCTCTCCCTGCACAGCCAAGGCAAAACTCCGGCACTAACAATGCAGCTCATGGCAATGTGTGTCCTATCAATAACAGCCAATGTTGTAGACATACTTTATCACATTCGGGCTGCAACTACTGCATCTCTCCACTGGCAGAAAAACTACCCTCTCCCTACTGGAGTCTAAGTCATCTTTAAAGGAATCCCTTTCAATTCTCCATTCATCAATATCTGAACACAACCTCTGTTAACTCTCCCCCTCCAAAAAAACAAAGGAAAACTTTTTCCCAATTTTTAAAACCTTTAATATGAAAAGAATTCCGAGTTAAATGAATTTTTAAATCTATGGGCTTATTTCACTTTTAAGAGTGCTTACCATTCTCTATTGATAAGGCCTAACCTTATCAAATGAAAAACAGATGTGAGCATTACAATGAATATTCTCCATACAACTGAGAATGCTGACAGCCCAGACTCCACAAAACTAAACAGCCGGGCAAAGCCCCTACTGCCATTGCAACATGCAATCCTTAAGGAAGACAGAGGGAAGATCCTCCACACAGACTTGGAGAGAAACCAAGGAAGGGACTTGAATAAATAGATACCACAAAGGCTCACACATCCCAAATCAACTGTATAACCAGTAAGGGTGGATCCTGTAGACTGACTGAACCTGTGCAAAATTCTATCCACATGCAACTCCCCCTCGAGCAAGGCCCAGCCTCACACACCTGACTATGGTCTTCAGCTGATCTGCCTTCTCCGGCAGCAGGGGAACGGAGGGTGCCCTTTTAGCAGATTCCAGGGTGAGGATCCTCGCCTGAAGGTCGTTGGTTTTCACCCCAAGTTACAGACACGAAATCATGGCCACCCCGGAGAGGAGGGTGGCCAGGGTGGTGCACGGGGGCATGGCACAGGTGCAATGCTGCCTGGAAGGGCTGGGTTCTTCAGATCCAGCCTTTCACCCTGCTCCCTTCCCCACAGGCTTCTTCACCAGCATGGTAAGGGGGGGGGGTCCTCTGGCCACCTTCTACCTCCTGCCAAGACAACTGGCCAGAGGAGTAGCGACAAGTCCTCCAAAGTTCAGTCCTGGCGGCTGCACAAGTAGTTGGCAGAGTAGGTGCCAGGCAGGCGCGGTGAGGGACCTGTATGGGGCTCAGCACGGGGACCCGCAGGCAAGGACCATCCTCAGCCTGTGGCTCTCCTCCCAGCTGGGAGCAAAACAAACAAAAATAAATAATGCTCTCCTCTGCACTCCTCTGAGCTCCTCTGCTCTCCTCTGCTCTCCTCCTCCTCTGCTCTCCGCCTCCTTTGCTCTCTTCCTCCTCTGCTCTCCTCCTCCTCTGCTCTCTTCCTCCTCAATTGGATGATAAACTTGGCTTCAGGTGTGTTAGGGAGATAGAAGCGTAAAGGTAGAAGAGGGAAATGGGTTTCAAATGTACCCTAAGTGCATCAAGTACTGAAAATGAGTACTTCATTTATGGCTCTGCAACAATCTAACATGTCCTCGGACCCTTTTGGTGCCAATAAGATAGAGGAGAGTTGTGTGACAGATCTCTGGTCTTGCAGGCTTTAGGTTGTAACAGAAAGGAGAACTAGATGGTTCTGAATGTTTATTCAAGGTCCATCCACCCACTTCCTCACTTTCAGCCCTCCCATTATGTTCTTAAGCTTCAAGGAAATAAGTGTTTCTGTTCTCTCACCCGATCCACTCCATTCCCCCCATGTACGGTCCAGTGCCAGGTGCTAGCAAGATCAACAGGGAGCAAGGTGTGGGTACTGTTCATTGGGAGCTGCAGGCTTGCTGTGTTGGCTGGTCCCTCTGGAAGGAATGCTGGTGGCTCCCCTACCCTCTCCTCCTCGTGGGAGAGACCCCCATGACCTGTGTTTGCATTTGCCTCTGTGCTTATATAGCCTCTGTATTTACACCTGACCATGCTAGGGCAAATAGGCTTCCCCTAGTTCTTAAGCAATGAGCAGGAGCTGTCCAGTCAATGGTGGTTTGGCAGCATTATGCTGCCTTTAGCCATTTGGGAACCCTATGAAATTGGTCATGGCCCCTTCCAGGATGTGCAGCCTACCAGAGTGCACAGGCGTGAGGCAGAAATAGCAGGGCCTCCTCTTGAGCACAGACCCCTCTCCTCCCGCCTTGTTCCTTTGCTGGGGCTGGCAAGCCTCATAGGCAGGGTGGCCCGACGAGCTAGGATGGCCAGCCAATGACAGGTAAGATCCTTCAGGGGGGACGACCTAAGACAGGCGCTTTCTCGAGTAGGACATCCACCAGCTTATTAAACAGAAAAGGAGGAGATGTGGGGCGCACCGCCTGGCCCCGACTGTGCACGCCCTGGAGTTGTGTGACTGTTGCACCGCCTCCGGGGAGAGGGATCCTGGCTAACCCCGCCTGCCTTCGGGGTCCGGAACTGGAAGGCAGCTCTAGGCAGTAACCTGGGGTGGTCCTGCTGGTAGTGACATAGACTCAGGCCGCCCCTTAGGGAGGTCCCATGGCCTTCCACCCTTGACGGACAGCTCTGACCGCCAATCGTAGCCCCTGACTAGGTATGTTACACCCCTCCTCTTCCTGCTGCCATTGCCCATACTTAAGATGGGGTTCGCGCCAATAAACAGAGAGCGGTCTTGAACTCTGCCCAAGTCGACTGACCATCTAACTGTGGCATAAAGGTTGGGTTGGGCTGCGTGCGGGCGACTTGCTGCTTATTACCTATTCTGGGTTCACCCTCGGCGGGGAGGGGCGCGCCTCCTTGCCTCTCCTGCTGGTCAGGAGAGCGCCCGGGGTGCAGGGCCCCCTGCATCTGTCCATCCATCTGTCTGTCTATGTGTCTGTCTCCCTGTCCATCTGTCTGTCCATCTCTTGTGCGTCTGTCTGTCTCCCTGTCTGTCTCTATGTTGTCCTGTCTGTCCGTCTGTCTGTGTGTCTGCGCCTCTCTCCGTCTGTGTCCGCCCGTCCCTCCTTTTCCGTCTCCCAATCCACATGTCCGTCCCTCTGTCCGCCCCTCCATTCCTCCGACTGGACTGTGTCTCTCTGTCTGGGAGACGCACCCAGCACCACCCAAGGAGGATTCAGCACCCAGCACCACCACCCAAGGAGGACTCAGCACTCAATACCACCACCCAGGAGGCCTCAGCACACAATACCACCACCCAGGAGGACTCAGCACCCAGCACCACCACCCAAGGAGGACTCAGGTCTGTCTGTCTGTCTGTCTGTCTGTGCATGGCACCCGCACCCCCCGAGGCCCCAAGGCCTGTCCTCACCGGGGTGCCGCCTTGGCTTCCCCATCCCCGAGAAAGGAGAATGAGATGCTCAGGAGCCAGGAAACCCCCAGGAGAAGCGAGAAAGGGGAAGCGGCATCCACTCCCCGTCCGGAGCCCAGAAACGTCAGGGCCCAGCCGCCCCAAGCTCCCCAGGACACCCACCCGGGGGTCCACACCTGACAGCCCAAACCCCCGGAACCAAGACGGGCACCCTGGCTGCCCCACACCCGACCCGATGTGCCAATGGCCTGCAGTGAGTGTGAAAGCCCCCGGGGCCACCAGGGAGGAGAGGGAGGGTGAAGGAGAGAGGGATGAGATCAAGCACCCATCCCCCACCCACCCAAATATCCACCCACCCACCCATCCATCCACCCACCCATCCACCCACCCACCCATCCATCCACCCACCCACCCATCCATCCACCCACCCACCCAACCATCCACCCACCCATCTACCCACCCATCATTCATCCACCCACCCATCCACCCATCCACCCACCCATAGATCCACCCACCCATCCACCCCCCCCACCGATCAATCCACCCACTCTTCCACCCATCCACCCAATCATCCACCCACCCACCCACCCACCCATCCCCATTGCTCTCTCCACAGTGCTCTCCAGGTCCAGGCCTCCTGCCCTGATCCTCCCCTGGTCTGCAGCCTCCATCTTCCTCCCCCTCCTCCTCCTCCTCCTCCTCCTCCTCGTCCTCATGGCTGAAGCTCATCCGGGTAACTCACCTCCTTTCTGGTTCCTCCATCAGCCCAAGGGAGGATTCGAACACAGTACCCTTGTATGGATGATCCTGACTTCTCACCTTTGTTCCTCGTGACCCCCCCAACCCAACCAGAGACTCCCACACCATCTTCTGGAAGCTTCCCCGCGCCCTCCTGACCCCTGAGACCCCCCCAACCTTGGGCCCTGCGACCCCTGACCCTGTACCTGACCTGGGCCTGACCTTCGACTCCAGGAGCGACAGGCTAAGCTTGCACTGTGTGGCCACCACCACAGAGGCCCGGTGCATCGTTGTGAACCCGAACAAGGGGTCGGTCACACTGCTGGACAGTTGGGGCAATCGAGGCACGACGGAGACAACAGGCCCCCACCCTGGGAGGCCAATGGTGGGGGCTGTGGGGTAAACTGAGGCAGGGGTGGGCTGGCCCACATTCCCTGGTGTTCCGGGGGCTAAGTTGAGGCATGGATGGACGAATGGATCTCCCAGGTGTTCCGGTTTATGTCAAGGCACCGACCCCCCCGCTCTCCTAGGTCCCGGTCGGACAATGTAGCTGCGAATTCTGGGATCTCCTGTGGTACCAGGGAGTCGAGTTTGAGGTTACACTCACTGTGGCCAGGAGGCCCCTGACCAAAGGCCTAGGGTTCACAAACCCGGGTGAGGTCCTGAGGTTCCGGGTAGGGGGGGGGGGATCGAGGGTCAGGGGTCACAGGTCATATGTTGAAGGTTCAGGGTTCATTGGGTTGAAAGTTCAGGAATCATGGGGTTGAACTGGTCAGGGGTCATGGGTTGACGGGTCAGGGGACATGGGGTTGAAGGGTCAGGGGTTTTGGGGTTGAAGGGTCAGAGGTCGTGGGGTTGAAGGGTCAGGGGTAAGTCTCCCCACAGGCCCTCCACCCTCCACCCCCCCCCCGCCATGTCGTTTCCCCAGGCCCTGTGTGTTATGTCTTCGAGGCCCAGGCCCTGAACTGCTCATGGGCACTGGGGCCGGAGGCACCGCAGGGGACTCAGTATTCCTTCAGGATCCGGACTCCAGGTGGGGCCACCCCTGCCGGTTTCAATGCCCCCTCCGCACCATTGTTGGTTTCTAATGTTCCCCGCTCATCCCGCCATTGTCAGTTTCTAACGCCTCTCTTTGGCATTGTCAGTTTGTAATGCCAACTCTGTTGGCCACTGTCGGTTTCTAATGTCCCCCCCTTCGGCCATTGTGAGTTTCTAATGCCCCACCACTCCCTAGGACCGGCCTGTACCATGAGTGCTGGCCGACATGTGCCAGTCCGGCCTCCAGGTGGGCTGCATCCTCCCCGATCTTGCTGGCCTCTGGGCCCAGACCTACGCCCTGGTCACCGGCTCGAGCCCCGCTGGCCCCGTCCACTTCCTGGACGCCTGGCTCTATGCCCGTGAAATTGGTGAGGGTGGTTTCCAGTACCCCCTGGACCACCCAGGGCGGTTTTCAAGTATCCCAGAGACCACCAAGGGCAGTTTAAAGTGTCCCCAAGAACACCGAGGGCGGATTTGTGTCCTCGAGACCACCGAGAGTGGTTTCAAGTATCCCCACGAGCACTTTGGTGCATGGAGGGCAGTTTCAGGTATCCCCAAGACCACCTAGGGCGATTTCAAGGGTTCCCCATGACCCCCAAAAGCAGCTTCAAGATTTCCCAGGACCATCCAGGGCGGTTTTACGTGTCCCCCGAGACCGCTGAGGGCGGTTTCAAGTGTCCACACGAGCACCTTGGTGGATGGAGGGCGGTTTCCACTGTCCCATGAGCATCCAGGGCAGTTTTGAGTGTCCCCCAAGACCCCCAAGGGCAGTTTCAAGTATCCCTGGCACCACCGAGGGCAGTTTCGAGCCCCCCCACCCCACCCGGTGTCCCTCCATTCATCTGTGCAGTTTTCAGAACACTTTGACCCCCTGTGAAACGTGAGCATTGCCTGCGGTCCCCGGGGCTGGCAGGTATGGTGGGAGCCACACAGGACCTGGAGGCAGTGGAGCAAGTACGACTTCCGGTACCAGCTGCCCCTGTGCATGGGAGTACTCAGTGCAACACCCGGGAGTACTCGGTCCAGCACTGGCGGGGAGTATTTAGTCCAGCAACGTTCAGGAGGGGGTGGGGTTCCGGATTGGTGTGGGATGGGAGTACTCAGTCCAGCACCGGGGAGGGATGGGAGTACTCAGTGAAGCACCCGGAAGTACTCAGTCCAGCACCAGGGAGTACTGGTTGTAGCACCCTGGACTACTCAGTCCAGTATTGGTTGGAGAGGTGGGTTTCAGGATTAGTGTGAAATGGGAGTACTCAGCCCAGCACTGGGGAGTACTCCACACAGCACGTGGGAGTACTAAGCACATCACCCAGAAGTACACGGTCCAGCACCCTGCCCCCCCGCAGTCAGTGCTGACTGAGGCCTGTGCTCTGTTCTTTTAGCATGGTGGCCAGCTGGTCTCCCAGGACTCCCCGGTGAGTGCTCCTGGAACCGCCCCGTGCCTCAGTTTACCCCTGCCCCATGGCGAGTCTCCCCCCACATTGAGGTCTTGGGAGGCTCAGACAACACCTACGCCCTGCCAGGCCTTGAACCCGGGCCTCACCAGGCCTGTGCATCCGGGCCAGGGAAGCCCGCACCCTGACCTAGGGCTCCTGGAGCAACACGGTGGAGTTTGGGGAGCAGAGGGCGGTTTCAACTGTCCCCAGGGAGGTTTCAGGTGTCCCCAGGACTAGAGATTCTGGGTGGGGGGTGGTTTCAAGTGTCCCCAGGACCATTTTGGGCCTGTGGGTGGATGGAGGGCGGTTTCAAGTGTTCCCGGGGGAAGGGGTCTGGGGCGATTCGTTTCAAGTGTCTCCAGGGTGGGGAGGGGTCTGTGGTGGGTGGTTTTAAGTGTACCCAGGGCGGTTTCAAGTGTCCCAAGGGTGTTTTCTAGTATCCCAATGGGGAGGGGCTCTTGGGGGGGTGGTTTCAAGTGTAACCAGGACAAACCTTGGGCCTGTGGGTGGATGGAGGGGCGGTTTCAAGTGTCCCCGGGTTGGAGTGGTTCTGTAGGGGGCGGTTTTAAGCGTCGCCAAGGCAACCCTGGGCCTGTGGGTGGATGGAGGGCGGTTTCAAGTGTCCCCAAGGGGAGGGGGGTCTGGGTGAGGGTCAGTTTCAAGTGTCCCATGATGGGGGCAGTTCTTTAGGGGGTGGTTTCAAGTGTCTCGAAGGCAACCCTCGGCGTGTGCATCGATGGAGGGCGGTATCCAGTGTCCCCACGAAAACCTTGGGCCTGTGAGTGGATGTAGGGCAGTTTGAGTGTCCCCACAGCGGTTTCAAGTGTCCCCGGGGGAATGGGGATCTGGGTGGGGGGGTGGTTTCAAGTGTCCCCCAAGACCATTCTGGGCCTGTGGGTGGATAGGTGGCGATTTGAAGTGTCCTCAGAGGCCTCACATGGGGGGGAGCCTTTGCAGGTGGAGTCGTGTGGGGAGGGCTGGGGCAAGGAACTGAGGGTCACGTGTCCCCTCCCTCCCCACTTCATGTGACCCCTCCCCCTCCCATCCCTTCCTCCCCGAGTGTGTGCACACCCACACGGTCGGAGGTTTCAAGGGTCCCCGCCGGGCCAGCCATGCTGCACCTGCTGCTTCGGCAGCACTGGGGTCGCTGGGCCTGGGCTGGGGCTGTCAGAGGTGAGCAGGAATCTGAACCCAGGGCCCCCAGGGTGGGGGGGGAACGCAACGCATTGTGGGCCATGCGGGAGGCCGGGATTCGAGCCCACATCCACCCGTCCGTCCGTCTGCCCTGCAGGCTCCTGAGCGCCCGCGTTCCCTGTGTCAGCGACAAGTTGACTGGTGAAGATGGACAGACAGACGGACGGAGGGACAGAGGGACATGGGGGGCTGGGGGCTTGGGCGGTGACAGACAGACAGCGATGGGAATCGAGACACGGACAGACATGAAGACAGACGGACGGACAGACAGGGAGACCGGGAGATGGACGGACAGATGAAACAGACAGACAGACAGACTGGAGACAGATGGACAGACCTGGAGACAGACAAACAGGCATGGGACAAGAGACAGGCAGACAGATGGACAAACAGACATGGAGACAGACAGACAGGGAGACGGACAGACAGACACACAGCAGACAGATGGACAGACAGACAGACAGGGGACACAGATGAGCAGGACAGACAGACAGGTGGACAGGGAGAGAGACAGACAGAACTGAGACAGACAGATGACAAAAAGACACAGATGGACGGATGGACAGATGGACATCATGGAGACAGATAGACAAGAGAGGGAGACGGACAGACAGATGAGCACACAGTGAGACACACAGGAGACAGACAGTCATGGACAGATGGACCTGGAGACAGACGGACAAACACACTGAGCAGATGGTCAGACAGACAGACGGAGAAACAGGGAGACAGACAGACGGACGGATGGATGGACAGATGGACAGATGAGCAGATGGGCAGACAGACCTGGAGACAGACGGACACATGGACAAATGGATGGACGGACAGACACAGAGGGAGACAGACGGACAGACAAAGAGATGGGCGATG